>NC_143529.1:3944996-4107272 GCF_031878675.1 Megascapheus bottae | reverse complement strand
TTCATTGGACCAGCTGTACAGTTTCCATCTCTCTCTTCTCACACAATGTGACCACCTAGTATAGAACCCCCACTCGCTGGGTCTCACACCTGCCATTTTTATACTGCTAGCTCTAAAACATAATGTGGGCAACAATACTTGTTCCCCCAAGACTAATGGCAAAGCTCCTCTTAAGAAATCAGTTGCCAACTGATTTCAAAATCAGCCTAAATTCTTTCCAGAGAGTCTGAATATTGTGATCCTAAGAGACTTCCTGCTCATTGTAATTGTGTTGTTCATCCTTGAAGTCTCTGCATTTGACATTTTGCCATTGTCGGCTCATTAAATAAATTACTTATTAAAATAAAAGAGCATCCTGCAGTAAATGCCTGGCCTGCTGACATCAAGCTGAGGAATGATGCCAATAGGTTTTCAGCATTGTCTGATTGTACCAAATCAACTTAGCCAGAGCAAACAGCTTCTACCAAGGCTGGGCACACACAGAAATGGAGGGCACAGGTTACCTGATGAGACCACCCGTGCTTACAGAGAGGGGACATTTGTATAAATTGGGGACTGAAAACACACTGTTAAGCCACTAGAGGATACTTACTATTATTCTGACTGGAAACAAAAATCTGCAAATCAGAAATTACCTATTTTATATTTAAGAAAAAGACCTAGGCAAATAAATTGGAAGAGCCTCCCATCAGACACAAAAAAAAACGCCACCACAATGAACAAATCTCAAGGCAAAAGGCAGGTGTTTCTTCTCTCACCTCAATTTGTTTCCCAAAACTAATATTTTAAGCATAAAATCTTATATTTGAAACGTACGATGTCCCTCTTTTGTTGTTTGCCCCTTATTCTGGAAAGAAAATATAGATTTCTGTGATTCCATAGAAGGAAAGTTGAAGCAGACAAGGCAGATAAGTTAATATTGTCATGGGCTGCTGAGTTTCACTAATTGGACACTTTAATGAAACTTGCAGTTTCTCCTCCTAACTCCTAAAGCCCTTTTAGCACTTACAACTTGTATGGGTAACTTTTTAAACAGAAGGGTATATAAGCCAGGAGAATATAGTCTTTATTTTCTATCAGAAAATCAAGTAGTAAGCCAGTTGTGACAGTATATGCCTGTGACCTCTGCCTTCAGAAGGCTGAGAAAGGAGGATTATGACCCGAAGACAACACAAACCTACACTATTGAGCAAAAGTCTAGTCCAGCCTGAGCAACAATAACATTAAAGAGGAAAAAGAATCAATATCAAGTAACCTAGGAGATAGGCATTGCTTCTTCCTGTTGCCTTCTGAACCGCTAATGAACAGAACTTATTTCCAGTGCTTGATCTAATAAAAGTTAACATTAATTGAACATTAAGTACTGAAGAATGCCCACTAGCACTTTCTCACTTCTACTCCACTCATCATTGGACATTTCTTCTGTTCACATTCTGGGCGGAAAGATGTCTCCTTCCATTGTACCTAAACAAATCAGTGTACGGGGAAGTGATTTATCATTCATGAAAAGCAATCAGGTTGCTTGGAGCTGACAGCTGTTCCCAAAATACAGCTGGGCAACAGACCTTTGGCAATGTGTAAAATTTGGAACAAAAGCCTATTACTGTACTTCAGCTAGCAATAAAGGAGGATGACAGTGAGCTTAATAAGCAAAATGCCATGCAGCTGAAATGTACTTACAATTACAAACAAAATTAATCATTGGGCCAGGAGAATGGCCTGGTGGTAGAGTGCTTGCCCAGCAGACATGAAACCCTGGGTTTGATTTCTCAGTACCACATACACAGAAAAAGCCAGAGATGGTGCTGTGGCTCAAGTGGTAGAGCTGTAGCCTTGAGGAAGCCCAAGGACAGTGCCCAGGTCATAAGTACAATTCCCAGGACTGGCACAAAAAGAAAAAAGAATCATTTCTCCCATTTTCCCTAAGTTACTTTCAGTCAAACAAAATATCTTGACAAATATAAAATACTCTCTGCAGGACTTTTTAAAAAGATTTAAGCAAAATTTGGTAAAGATTTTTTTCCTCACACAACTCATTAATGGAAATGGACCCAAAATAATAATAATGCATCTAAAAACTTAGACTTACAAGTTGGGCTACACACAGGTGACTCCTGCTCAGCAGGCTGAGATCTGAGGATCCTGGCTCGAAGCCAGCTTGAGCAGGAAAGTCTGTGAGATTCTGATCTCTTCTGGCCCAAGTGGTAGAGTACTAGCCTTGAAGAAAAAGAGCTCAGGGATAGTGGCCAGACTCTGAGTTCAAACCCCTGAGGTATCACACACACACACACACACACACACACACACACACACACACACACACACACACTATAGATTTCACTAGAAAGGGAAGAAATCTCAATATATTCCAACCTAGAAATCATCCTTCATTTTATTTCCCAAATTCGTAATGCTTTTTCGTATCTCTCTCCTTGCATCAATCTGACCATTCTTTCAAACAAAATGCAGATCCTCATCTCAGCCTTCAGCATGGCTCAGCTCTGAAGGGCTTTTCCCTGGTGGCTCTGACCCTCTATGATCCTGACTTATTGAACTCCATGCAACATTTCTTTCATTAGCTTCCTGCCCTCACTATTTATGTCCCCACACACTCTTAATCATTCTGTTGGCCCACCTCCACCCCCACTTAATCATACATACCAAAATCCACATCAAAATAAAAGAGCTTTTGTTTATCTATGGCAAAATAGCCATTTATGCTATTTATTTGCTTCTGTCTATAGCAAAATAGGATGTTTTTAAAATTAATTAATATATTTATGTCTATTTATTTTTTGGTCATTCCTTGGGCTTAAACTCTGGGCCTGGTACTGTCCCTCAAACTCCTTTTCTTCTGTCTACAACTTGAGTCACAGTACCACTTACGGTTTTCTCTGCAATTAATTGGGAACAATTAATTGTTGACTTTCCTGTTCAGGCTGGCTTTGAACCCCAATCCTCAGATCTCAGTCTCCTGAGTAGTTAGGATCACAGGCATGAGCCACCACTACCCAACAATGAAAAAAATATATATATATACATACATATATATATATACATATATTCATGTATACACATTTCCAACAGTGTCTTTGCCTTCTTTTTTTCTTTTTTTCAAGCCTGGGGCTTGAACTCAGGGCTTGAGCACTGTCTTTGGCCTTTTTCCTCAAGGCTAGTGCTTTACCACTTGAGCCATAGCACTACTTCTGGATTTTCTACGTATGTGGCACTGAGGAAGCACTCTACCACTGGGCCAAACTCCCAGCCCTCCAAAAGTGTCTTTTATCATTGATTCCTTGGCAAAGAAATATCCTCTAGTTCTTTTCTATGGCTAATTTCACTCAGTCTTTGAGACTAGGTGCACATCCACTTCCTTCTTTACTCCAGAAGCATTTAGTAAGCATCTATAGTGCTTCCTATCCTAGGTTGTCTCTTAAGGTAAAGACAGGGAAACAAGGTCTCCAACATAAAGCACCCATATATCCTGACTTCAAAGCCCCAGTACCACCATTAAAAAGTGTTGTGGAGGGGGAAGAAAGGAAAAAAGAAAAGCCATATTCTACACCTGAAATCAGTGCCATGTAGCCCCTGACTATTATGCTAACTTGTACAATTGGCTTCTCCCTCATTTCTTTGGCCTCCAGCCATATTGGCTTTTCCTCATTCCACCCACCTCCAAGTACTTATGAATTTCCAATTCCTCCTATCAGGCACTCATCTCTGATTAGTCTCCTCCTGCTCTGCTTTACTTCTCAGCCCCACTTTGTTAGGATTCTTTCTTCACGTCCTCATTCTTCATGGTCCCATTCCCTAATTACAGGCTCTCACAGCACCTTCCAAGTCTTCAAAATCATGACAGAGGGTTCCAACTTTGCAGTAGTTTATTAGTTTATTTCATCTATGCATTTTTCATAAGGTTATGAACTCTGTATAATATGATCATTGTGTTAGTTTACCAGAAAATCCTCATGACGTCTAAACAGGCTCACACGCTAATATTTTAAATAAAGACAACATGTGGCATGATAGGGGTCCCAACAGTCAGACAACAAAGCCACTGAGAACAATGGAGTGTATGACAGAGGAAGTTGTGTGTGAGAGAGGCAGTGAAGAGGACTTGATGTGACAGAAAGCCATTGATTACTTTCATAGGCACTATTTTCTTGGGGTTTTATTTCTTACAAGTGTATATTACTTTTAAAATGGGGTTTCATTGTTTCATAGTTGTTTATGCATATACTGGGCATTGATCAAATTTATTTTCTCCATTACTTTCTTAAACTCCCCTCCCTCCTTTTTAAACAATTTTAATTCACTTTATTTTTTTATTCAACCATGCAGATGTATTAATCATCTCCACACCCCACTTGACCTTTTACCTTATTCCCACTGACTCTCATCCCCAATCTCTTCCAGTTGACACTTTTTAATGCCTAAATTCTACCAATGAATGAGAAAAGGTGATATTTCTTTTTTGATATTTTAATTGTAATTAATAAAAGGGTTACATGATATCTGCCAGATAGAAGGTGCATTAATTCACATACATTGATACCCTTTCACATGTCTTGGTCCCCATTACCCTCCCCCCATCCCCCCATCTTGTTTTCCCCCCTTCCCTATCCAATTTCAAATAACCAAATACAAATATATCAGATAACAAAGTGAGATACTGTAACAATATGAGATAACCAAGGGACAACAAAAGAGCTGAGAGATAACATAGTACCTTAAGGACAACAATCATTCATTATATGGCTTTTGTTTCAATATCTTAGAGGTCCTTTCAATTAGCTTCATACTATATGGCCTTATGTATCAAGGTTTTGCTCTATTGCAAATCTCTGCTGGTAGAGACCAAGGTTTCTACTGATTATGACAAATGAGGGAAACCATTGAGCCTAAGTTCCTTTGAGTCCATTTCTTAACAAATGGGGCGATGTCATTCTTTCTAACAGCAGCATAGAATTCCATTGTGTATAAGTACCAGATCTTATTGATCCATTCATCAACTGAGGGACATCTAGGTTGGTTCCATATCTTTGTTATGGTAAATAATGCTGCAATGAACATCATTGTGCTAGTGGAGTTAGTATATCCTTGTTTCTGGTTGATTGGGTAAATGCCAAGTAGTGGAATTGCTGGGTCATAGGGGAGTTCTGTGTTTAGTCTTCTGAGGAACTGCCATAGTGCTTTTCATAGTGGTTGAACGAGTTTGCACTCCCACCAACAATGTAGTAGTGATCCCTCCTGGCCACATCCCCTCCAGCATCTGTTGTTATTAATTTTCTTGATCCTGGCCATTCTAGCTGGAGTGAGGTGGAATCTTAGAGTTGTTTTGATTTGCATTTCTTTTATGACCAGAGATGTGGAGCATTTCTTCATGTGTCTATAGGCCATTTTTGTTTCTTCTTCAGAGATGACTCTCTTTAAGTCTTTGGCCCATTTTTTAATGGGATGGTTGTTTCTTTGGAGATAGTTTTGGAGTGATTCAATTTTTTGATATTTCTTTTTATCCGCCTGATTATTTCACTGAACATGGTAATTCCAAGTACTATCCATTTTTGTGGAAACCATTTCTTCCAATCCTTAGGCAGTAAAGTTAGACTGAAACTCTCCAAAGGATAAGTGGGAAGAAAGTGTTATGACCAAAGGTGCTGTGCAAGGAGTTTAGTCGTAAGGTGGCTACAAGGAAGATCTGGACTGGAGAGGATTGATTTTTGGATAAGAAAATTTATGCATGTACTGAGAGAGAAGGGTTAATGAGATGAAATTCAAAATAGTCAGGTCTGGATCCTCTAGAAATCTAGAAAGAATCTATTCTAGATATGGAACAGAGGTAAGAGGACTTGTATTTGGCAAGAAGAGAAACCTCTCTTTTATTAACAAAGGGGAGAAAAGGTGTTAAAATTTGCCATGAAAAGAATTTCATTTGGGCAAGGAAGTTTGACCTAGTGGTAGAATGCTTACCTAACATGAAGACTTGAGTTTGATTCCTCGGTATCACAGACATAGAAAAGCTGGAAGTGGTGCTATGGCTCAAGTGGCAAAGCCCTCGCCTTGTGGAAAAAGCCCAAGGACAGTGCTCAAACTCTGAGTTCAAGCCCCAGGACTGGCAAAATAAATAAATTAATAAATAAATTAATAAATAAATTCATTTATCTGGCAGGAGCATAGCCTCGAGATAGAGTGTTTTCCCAGCATGCACAAAGCTCTGAGTTTTGATTCCTCAGTACCACAAACAGAAAAAGCCAGAAGTGGTGCTGTGTCAAGTGCTAGAGTGCTATCCTTAGGGAAAGCCCAAAGACAGTGGTCAGGTCCTGAGTTCAAGCCTCAAGACTGGCCAAAAAAAATTCATTTATCATGCCAGGTATGAGGAGCTGTCATCCTAGTTGCTCAAGAACCTGAGACCCCAAAGGTCTCAGTTCAAAGCTAACCCAGATAGAAAAGACAATAGTACTCTACCTCTAACTAGTAAAAAGACTAGGCTGAAGGAGAAGCTCAAATAAAGAGTACTAATCTTGAGTGAAAAAGCCAAGCAAGAGAATGAGGCCCTGAGTTCAAACCCTAATAGCACCAAACAAACAAAAAAAAAGCATTCATTCATCAAATATTTATTGAGAATATACAATACATCTGACATTTACTTGGGTTGTAAATTATGCTGGTAAATAAAATAAGTACCTTCACCTTACTGCCATTTAATTCCCAGCAAAGAATAAGACACACAAAATACATATAAAACAAGTTATATTGGAAAGGTGTCTTTGCTACAGGATAAGGGGTAAGAGAGGCTGCCTGTGTAGTGAGGAGAAAGGGATTTTGAATAAAGTAGAACTTGTTGAAAAGATGACACTTCCATGAAGACATGAAAAAGAAGAGTGAGTTAGTTGTGCAGATACCTAGAAGAGTGGACTATGTAAAGAACACAGTAGGCTCAGAGGCTTGGAGGTAGAAACATGGCTAGCACTTACAAAGCATTGATGGTTCTGCATGCTAATTGTTCTGAGATTTTCTGCATAAGGCAAAAGTAACAGCTACTTAGGACAGAGGCCATGCTGAGAAAAAAATGATAAAAGTTTGTATTAACTGTTACTGAAAAGAAAAACATAATATTGTAAAGGCAACATGATGGTTAAAGAACAGAACTTAATGTCCATATATTTGTAACATTTCTAATAACATTGCTAGTCCTTATTCTAGACCTCAGAGCTGAAAGGTAGAGAGAATATGCTATTCAAAGAAAGAACTATGTCCCAAGAAACTGGTGAATCATTGTTTTTATGATCTGCGGAAGGGCTATGTAAGGCAAAAATAGAGTAGATGTGCCTAGCAAAATGAAGAAATACTTTTGCTTCCACATAGTCTCTCAAACAGCTAGCCACTCCCTCTTCTTGTCCAATAGCTGGTTTCACTACATTAATTATCATATTAACTTTGTCATACTTGTTTATGTTCATGCAAAAGAATATCTCATTTTACTTTTGATCTCTCCCATGGTGTTGCCAGTTCTAACACTTGAACTCAGGGCTTGAGCACTGTCTTTGGACTTTCCTTAAGGCCAGTGTTCTACCACTTGAACCACAGCATGACTTCTGGCTTATTCTAAGTACGTGGTAGCAAGAAATCGAACCCAGGGCTTCATGCATGCCAGGCAAACACTCTGCCACTAGGTCACACTCCCAGCCCTATTATAATTCTTTTTTTTTTTTTTGCCAGTCCTGGGCTTGAGCTCAGGGCCTGAGCACTGTCCTTGGACTTTTCTCAAGGCCAGAGCTCTACCACTTGAGCGTCAGCACCACTTCTGGCTTTTTTCTATGTATGTGGTACCGAGGAATTGAACCCGGGTCTTCATGCATCCTAGGCAAGCACTTTAACCACTAGGCCAAACTCTTAAACTTCTCAGATATACTATCTAATTTTCCCTATTATATTCTATAGGGGAATAATGGAAATCATACCCTATAAATTTTAGAAACCTTAGCAATATGTACTAGAAGTAGAAAACCAGAATAATTTTGTTATTGTGCTTAAAGCAGAAAGCAAATGCTAAGGAGAGTAAAGCAAGGTCAATTTCAAGTTTTCTCTCCCTGGAGCAGTCATGAACTTGTAGTTGAGCAATTGTCAAGTTTTCAGACCAGAGTAGGAAAAAAAATGATGTAATCAGAACTGTAGTGGCAAGTGTTGAAAAGGATGATCCTGAAGATAAATGGTTCCTTATGTCTCCAGCATCACCAAGTCCTTCTAGAAAATTATTTCCCAGGATAGCTCCAACCCTGGGGTTAAGAAGGACATTTTACAAAGGCATCACAGCTTGATAGGACTACCCTTCAGGACCAGGATTTCCAATTGTGGTATGAGTCTCCTCAGGGGAACTGAAAGGAATGATATAAGAACCAAGGTAAATAGGGTGCATTTTTAAAATATTACAAGTTACAAAATTACAAACACATTACTAACATAAAAAACTGCATGCATACTATGAGATAGAATATAAACTTGTGAGGAAGTTTAATGATAAAATGTAAATTGCACTTCAATCTGCCTATTTGTCCTACTGGGAGACTTGGTAACCTGGCAGAGAGATCAGAGCTGGAAGGAGGAAGCGATTCCTCGCTTTCACTAGTTATTCTGGAGCTTCCCTGGGTGTAGCTGGAAAGTCCTATATTATGGTTACTAACAACTTGTTCATCTTCAATATTAAACAACCTAAGTCAATTGAGTTTGTAAATGGGTCTTAGCACAGAGAGATAAAAAAACAATTCCCACTCCTAGTATAATATTTTCAATATAGACATTCATTATAATTCAGGTACAATACAATCTTCTGTGAGTATACACAGTACAAATAATAAACACAGAATAATACTTGGCGTTGAAAAAACAACATTATTTCCATTTATGTATATCTTCTACAAAACATTAACAAAAATGTTCATTTTCATTGACCAATGTAGATACAGGCCTACACTTGTAAATTCACCTCATTGTAAAAGAATAGCTACATTTCCTACGTCAGCATTAATATTGCAATGCCATCAGCATTATTGGTAGGCTTTTCCTTTCTTTATAAACTCCCTACAAACTGATTTACAAATTTTCTACCGCACCTGGCTGAATTCAAACTTCATCCTGGCTGGGCTCATGCTGTAATCGTAGCTACTCAGGAGGCTGAGATCTGAGAACCTCGGTTCAAAACTAGCCCGGGCACTAAAGATCATGAGATTCATATCTCCAGTCAACCACTAGAAAACCTGAAGTAGTGCTGTGGCTTAAGGAGAAGGATGGTAGCCTTGAACAGATGGGCTCAAGGACGGCATCCAGGCCCAGAGTTCAAGCCCCATGACCAACAAAAAAAAATAAAATAAAATAAAAAGTCGAATCTTTGAGGTGGAGAATAAAAGAAAACGCATAGTTCTCGTCTTTGTAAATTTGTGCATCTAGAATCTTTTGTGGCTTCCTCTATAACTCAGGAAAATGAGGTTTAATAAATACAAGACCACATTCTAAAATGATATAGATGTTTAAGAAAAAAGTATAAAGAAACAAAGGGAAGGAGAGATTTTTCAGTGCTAATTTTACATGATATTCCAGCAAATGCCATGAAAAAAGGATAAAAGATACCTGGAGACAACAGCTTAGAAATGTCTAAATAATGCACTATATTTCTTCTCAAGCTGATACTTTCCCTTTAAAATGTTTACATTGTCAAAGTTGGACATTCAAACACAGATGTAGACTTTGTCTAAAGTACATTGAATTAGATGTTTGCATGTATGTTTCTTTAATCCCTTTATATATTCATTATCTCTGAATATTTCCTAACAATTTTCAAATATTGGATTATATACCTAGGCTTTTGGTGAAACTTATGAACTTTTGTGAGTAATTGAATTGTTTTATTCAATTATCAAATGAGTCATTAATACGGAAAGAGCTGAAATGTATTTAAAGGAAACCACAATAAGCAATTTTTTTCCTCCTTGGTTTTAATAAGAAAACAATTTAAAGTAAATTTGGTGCTGGTTTAGATATTTTTCAATCAGCAGGATAAACTAAATTATTCAACTGTAAATGCCTAAGAAAGATTTCCTTCAATGCAAAAACACAGGTTCCACAATCAATGCATATAGTCCCAGAGACCCAGCCAATTTACATTAAGATTTGGTTTCAAAAATCCACAGCCTAGAGCCTGGAGTTTGGCCTAGTGGTAGAGTGCTTGCCTAGCATGAACAAAGACTTGGGTTCGATTCCTTGGTACCACGCCCTGAGTTCAAGCTCCAGGACTGGCAAAAAAAAAAAAAAAAAATTAACAGCCTAGACAGGCTCAGTGGCTCACGCCTGTAATCCTAGCTACTCAGGAGGCTGAGATCTGAGGATCAAGGTTCAAAGCTAGCTGGGCATAAAAGGACCTGAGACTTTTATCTTCAATTATTCTCTAGAAAATGGGGAGTCGGGCTTGGCTCAAGGGTAGGGTGGTAGCCTTGAGCTGAAGAGCACAGGGACAACACCCAGGCCCAGAGTTCAAGCCCCATGACCCACAAAAAAAAAAAAATCCACAGCCTATTTCTCAATGATTTGCACTGCCATCTCTCTTTCCTTATTAGAATATACTTCTCATGAAATACTCACTGGTATTTTCTTCTCAATTATCTTTTCCTATTCAGTTTTACTTTGAGGGTTTACCACTAGGTATCGTCCTACTTCAACAAATATAACCTAATCCTAACAGCCAATCATGGAATCTGTCAAACACTGAAGACATTTGGAAGGTGTGTGTTCACTATAATTTGAGTTACATCTTCATTAACTTTGATTGTCCGTTCTCCACATGGCATCAAATACAAACAAACTATAGTTATCTCTGTCAGCCATTGCAGAGCATATTTTTAATCCCAGCACACAAGAAGCTGCTGAGCAACATAACAAGACAGAAATAAGCACACAGAGAAAGAAAATGAGAGAGAAAGAGAGAACAGAGAAAAGTATATTTGTTTAAGCTAAACTTCTCTTGGTAATTTAGCAGAAGTTATTTAAAATCAGATTTCTATTTTAGCATAAACATCTGCATATTTATTATTGTAACAAGGAGTCCACATTATGTCAAAGGTAAAATAAAATTAGAGTTTAACACATATGAATTTATTCCTACTTATTGCAGCAATAATCTGAAGTAGATAAAAAAGAATCACCAGTTTTAGAATTATATTTTGAGGAGATAATCTAGGCCCTACATCCAAGTCATATATGCAGTGCACCAAACAGTGTGAACTTCAACCACTCTGCTCTGCCCTCAACCTACCACTGGCAGGCTCTAGACAGTAATGTTCTGAAGTAGCCAAGAAAAGACTCAGACCTTCATATTTGTTACAAAGAGAAGACATATATTTGCAGAGAAATGAATGGATGTGGGGAAAATAAGCCAGGCTCCAAAAGACAAAAGGCATATGAGTTTTCGCCTAGGTGTATCTTAGACCCAAAGAGCATATACATATATCCATGACCAAGCTGACTGTAGAATGTTTGGGAGTGAAACTCCAAAGTGGAAGCCCTTTTGGATTAACAGTTTACCTAAATGAGTGTCAGGAAGCTGAAACATGTTCAGAGTGGAAGAATAATGGAAGAGGATATGTAGAAAAGTGGAAAACTTTATGTGACTGATGGGAAAAGGAGAAGGTGGGTACGGGAGAATGATGGAAGGAGTGATTCTGATCAGAACACCAGGAGCTAGGACTGTGGTCTAGTGATAGAGTGCTTGCTTAGCATGCACAAAGTCCTGAGTTCAATTCCTTGGTATCACATACAAACACACAAAAAAGCTGGAAGTGGTGCTGTGACTCAAGTAGTAGAGCACTAATCTTGAGAAAGCGCAAGGACAGTGCCCAAGTTCTAAGTTCAAGCCCCAGGACTGGCAAAAAAAAAAATTAGAACTCCCTTGCACAACTATTGGTAGAAAAAAAAGTGAAAATAATTTATTTTAAAAAATAAATAAGACAGAAACACTGAATCTCTAACTGTGACCATGTTCTGGGAAGTGAGGACCTTAGAAGTTTCTGCCTAAATGCCCAAAAGCCATTTCCAGAGCCTATAGTCAGTTCTCCTCTCTGCTATATACTACCATGAATGAGAAGGGGACCTCAGAGACAACTCTTTGGAATGACTGGAGCATTTCTTACCAGACAGAGCTTGGGCCAGGGAACCCTCTGTATGTATGTGAAGCTACTTCAAAGACAAGAGGAATCTGAAGGAAGGAGAGAAGAGAAAGCGGCTGAAGTTGAGGAATCTTTACATTCTAGCTGTAAATTCTAAGGAAATTGAGACATCAAAATTTGAACCTAGCATTTGGCTCAGTATAAGAGTATACTTGTCAAGGAAGGAGGATAGAACATACTCTAACAGTTTATGAGCTCGTTTTACAACTTTAAAATACTTACAGAGTAAGTGGCCTTTCATTTGTATTCTTGCCCTAGGCTCCAAAAAATCTTGGGCAGCTTTTCGTAGGGGGGGGTGGGGAAGGAGGTTTTCGTAGGAGGGGCGTGGGGGGGGGGGAAGAGGTAAGGATAAGAAAAAGAAGGAAAAAATAAAACAAGTAGCAACAAAATACCAGACAAAGATTAGGTAATCTGTGTTACACTCTTCTCAGGTTTGAAGAAAATACATGAAATTTAAATGTTCAAATTTGATAGGGAAGGGGGGAAAACCAAGACGGGTGGGGGCTGTGGGGGGGGAGGGAAACGGGTACCAAGACATGTGAAAGGGTATCAATGTATGTGAATTAATGCACCTTCTATCTGGCAAATATCATGTAACCCTTTTACTAATTACAATAAAAAAATAAAAAAAATTTAAATGTTCAAATATAAATTTGTTAAAGACATGTTTCACTATGTTTTTGTAGTTTGCTACTATCATAATTATATCCAAACTAGGCATAATAAAACTTTCTGATATAGCCAGCCAACTCTTTAAGCAATACCTGATCCCAGTGTCACCCAAGAAAAAGACAAAAATAATGATGATTGATTGAATTTTCCTGATAAGCCAACAGAACGATTGGGACCTCAGAAACAGCCTCATGCCTTAAGCTCTCTGTAGAACAAATATTCAGTCAAAATAGGAAGACCAGCTTTGGGACTTCTGAAATCGAAACTATCAGGGAAGACAGTCTTAAATTTGGCAAAATCAGTGAAGCTTAAAGAGGAAGAAGAAGAATTCAGAAATATGTAAGAGCAAGATTTTAGGATTTTTCAAAGAAAACAAATCAGTCCAGTTGCTTAAATGGACCAGTATCATTACTTCAGGTTTACTTGTTTGGATTTAGTTTAAAATTCTGTTTCTATAATCATAACCCAACTACCCACCCTCCATTTACCAACAGTGATTTTCAGCTCTGAAATTAGTTGGATATATTTTTTAAATACCAATGCTGAAACTCCAACTACAGAAACTTTGATTGAACCATTTGAAATATGCCTGGAAAATAAGTATTGAAAAAGAAATGTTCTAAGTGACTCTAATGCAAATCCTATGCTCTAAACTATTGGGCCCAGGATATCATGTTGAAAATGGCTTAGGGATGGGGACCAAGACATGTGAAAGGGTATCAATGTATGGGAATTAATGCACCATCTATCTGGCAAATATCATGAACCCTTCTATTAATTACAATTAAAAATATATAAAAAAAAAGAAAATGGCTTGGGATACTCCTGTCACCTAAGAATGAGGACATCAACTCAAGAGGAACTTGGTCAGGCAAGATTTTACTACTGACAGGAAGCCAGTCAACCCAGGGTACTCTAAGATTCACAAACTTACATGAAGTGGCTCGTTTGAAAGAGATTAAAAGTGTGTCTGAGCAATCAACCAAAGGAGGAACTTTGTCAGAAAAAAAAAAAAACAAGTCTTATTCAGCTAGTCCTCTACCATTTAAGCCAAGCTTCTAGCACCTAGATAAACAATTCTCTAAAATTTATGGTAGTTTTCCCACTGTTCTGAGTTATCTTTTATTGTGGTACTTATGTCAAGCAACCACTTTGACAGAAAAGATTCTAACTTCAAGAAGTAACCTGAACAATCCTCACCAAAGAATCAAGGATGGCCATTATGACATGATAGAATTTTTGGTTTTCAAATGCATCTCCTTGCTTTCACCATTGAAATTCATTTTCACTTCCAAATGTTTCAAAATGACTGCTGGTCTTTCAATATTCTAGAATAACTGTATCTTTATAGTAAGACTTCTGAATGTTAACAGTTTCCATTCTAAGACCCATATTTATTATAATAATGCTTATTACATGATTACTGCAGATCTTAAATTGTAATAAGTATTGGAATCACCAAGGTTTTTGATAAAATTCTCATTCTGCGGTCCACCCCAGAACTCCCATACAGTAAGTTTGCAAAAGGTTCTGGGTTTGTGTGTTTAGCAAGTTCTTTAGTTTATTTTGCTATTGGTAATTAGTTAGGCAACTCTTGAGAATCACTAATTTCTCGTTCGCTTGGGTCTATGAAATAATCACCATGCTGAATATTTCTTCTGCTTCACAGAGGCATTTTGTAAATGGCACAGCTATTCCAGCTCTGTCAGTCTTAGGACATTGATTACAAACAGCATAAATACCACTGTTTCCAAGCATATGGTGTAATCAAATCAACTCTTAGGAAACCCTGGTAAACTGATCAACCTTTTTTGAAATCCTTCAACTAAATGATTTACCCCATGACTGTTCTATAATATCGGACACATGATATAACATATTATCAGCTAATGAAAGTTAATCATAAACATTATACTAAAGATAAATAGGTGATCCTAGGAGATTTAAAAAATTAGATTATAATGGTAAACTGATAATCATGCAAGATTCCACCCATGATTTCCTTTTTGTAGGGAGTTGTTCCTCAGTTATAAAGTAACAAAAAAAGTGCTCTGTGTATTTCTTCCTAATTTCTTGGCTCTCTTAAATGACTGCTAATTGATCTTTTTTTTTTTTTTTTTTGCCAGTCCTGGGCCTTGAGCTCAGGGCCTGAGCAGTGTCCTTGGGCTTCCTCAAGGCTAGAGCTCTACCACTTGAGTCACAGTACCACTTCCAGCTTTTTCTATGTATGTGGTACTGAGGAATTGAACCCAGGTCTTCACACATGCTAGGCAAGCACTCTACCACTAAGCCAAACTCCCAACCTCTGATCATTTCTTCTACTGACTATCCTAGTATCAATGTCATTTGACATATTTACTCTCTCACCAAGAATGGTCCTTCCGTTTCTCAAAAGCAAAGATGATAAGATAGATACATCTGTACCTATTAACTAGACTAAATTTAAAACAAAAACTTGTTATCCCTTTCATTTGCTCTGTATAAACATCATTTGGAGTAGGTAAATTTGTCCTTATTTTTTAGGTATGGAAGGCAAGTTTCAAGAGCCTTCCTTGCCCAGTTAGTAAGTAAGCTGAGTTGAGAATAAAGTCTGATCATTGTGAATGTTTGTCCAATTCTCTTTCTGCTTTGTTGCACTGCCAATCATCTGACTCTGTTAGTCAGACATTCATCCAGACATTTCTGGTGCCCATAAATTCCTTTTTTGCCTGTCCTAGTTGGCCTTCCAATCTCTTCTCACAGCTAAGATACCTACTAGCCAAGTGTTCACATATGACTCCATAAAAAGCAGACATGAAAACTACAGTAAGAGCTTCTACCATTTCCCTGTTGACTTTGTATTTTTCCTTTTCTGTTTATCTCTTCTTGGCTATCTTCTTTATCTATTATACTTATTATGTCTAAATATCAGTTGGCCACAAAACAGTGATAGTTAGAAGCATATAAGATGTACTGTGATCACACAAAGGTATCTGCAGAGTGCCAAATTTATACTGGCTGTCACTGCTACACAGGAGGGGTAGTAGATGTACAGAAGTTTGGCCAAAATTAACTAAGGAAGTGTGTGCGTTTACAAGGACCAGGTGCTGAATGGATGGAGGTGGGAGTAAAGGATTCCCCTATTGTGTTTCTCAATGTCTGGCTACTAACCTATAACGCCTTAGGAGCAGAAAGCGTATCAAGGTGATTGCAACATGTGCTGTTACTGAATGATGGCTTGTGGACACGGTCAAATTTCCTGACCTTCTTGAGGAATGTTGGTTGTATTCACATTATCTGAGCTACCATAAAATTAGTCTAATCCTGGCTTGGCCAGCTGTTCCCTCATCTTCCTATAACAGACATTAATTTTAATCATTGTAAGTCTTTATTTCATGTCCAGTCATTGCAATACATCTGTAATAGTACCTAACTGTTGTGGTAGATCTTAAGTGTTTCCCAAAGTCACCATGTTGAAAGTATTGGGAATGGGTGGAAACTTTAGGAACTGAGTGCTAATTAAAGGAAGTAGGTTCTTAGGGGATAGGGTTATCCTTAAAAAGTATATGAGGGGGCCGGGAGTTTGACCTAGTGGTAGAGTGCTTGCCTAGCATGCATGAAGACCCGGGTTCAATTCCTCGGTATCCCACATACATAGCAAAAAGCCGGAAGTGGTGCTGAGGCTCAAGTGGTAGAGCTCTAGCCTTGAGAAAGCCCAAGGACAGTGCTCAAGCCCTGAGCCCAAACCCAGGACTGGCAAAAAAAAAAAAAGTTTATGGGGCCAGGAATTTGGCCTAGTGGCCAAAAAAAAAAAAACAGTTTATGGGGCCGGGAATTTGGCCTAGTGATAGAGTGCTTGCCTAGCATGCATGAAGACCCAGGTTCGATTCCTCGGTACCACATACTTAGAAAAAGCCAGAAGTGGTGCTGGCTGAGGCTCAAGTGGTAGAGCTCTAGCCTTGAGAAAACTCCAAGGACAGTGCTCAGGCCCTGAGCTCAAGCCCAGGACTGGCAAAAAAAAAAAAATTATATGAGGACATGGGCCCCTGCTTTTTCCTTTCTCTGTTTCCTGGCTGCCATTTGATGAACAGTTTTCCTCTACTCCTCACTCAGTACGATGATGCTTTATTGCTACAACTGTTAAGACCAACTGACCATCCACTGAAACCTCTGAATCAGTGAGTCAAAAATAAATCTTCTCTGGTTTTCTCAAGTATTTTGTCCCAGCAATAGAATACTAGCACGTCAATGTTGGAAAAAGTAAAAAAAAAACCGTCACCAATAAAAATTATAAATTTACTCAATAAATATATATTCTACATCTATAAAATCCTCATTATGTATCTCTAGTATTGTGGAAGCCACTGAAACAAACATAAGATACAGTGGAATTTATATTTTATCTTCTCATTCTAAGCTATTGTCTGGAGAGACTCTTTCACAAAATCATTTAACCCATTATGCCTCCATGTGTAATATGAAATAGTATAGTCTATGTCCTGGAATTTTTATTTTAATATTCCCAGGGAGTATGCATTAATTATTTTTTGGAAAGGCCTAAGTACTGACATTATTTGAAGAGTCTCTCAGAAAACTAGTAGAATATGTCCCAGGGTTTAAGAATCAGCTCTCTAATCTAGAAGAAATGGATGAATTTCTAGCCAATATTAACATACCCACATTGAACCAAGATGACCTAATCCAACCAAACAGACCTATTTCAAGCACTGAAATAGAAGTGGCAATAAGAGACCTCCCATCCTAGAAAAGCCCAGGGCCAGATGGATTCACAGCTGAATTCTATAAGGTCTTCAAAGCAGAGCTCACACCAATACTCCTCAAGCTCTTCAACAAAATTGAAAACAAAGGCTCTTTGCCAAACTCATTCTACAAAGCCACTATAACCCTCGTCCCAAAACCAGACAGAGATTCATCAAAGTAAGAGTACTATAGACCCATTTCTTTGATGAATATTGATGCAAAACTTCTCAACAAAATACTGGCCAACCGTCTTCAGCAACTCATCAAAAAATTATACACTATGATTAAACAGGATTCATCACAGGAAGGCAAAGCTGGTTCAACATATGGAAATCAATTAATTTAATTCAGCACATCAACAGGAGCAAGGAAAAGAATCACATAATTGTCTCAATAGATGCAGAAAAGGCATTTGACAAGATCCAACACCCCTTTATGCAAAAAGCTCTGGAGAAACTAAGAATCCATTGAACATTCCTCAGTATCCTAAACCCACAAACCCACGCTAGCATTATACTTACTGGTGGAAAGCTAAAGCCATTTCCTCTAAAATCGGGAACAAGACAAGGATGCCCACTCTCCCCATTCCTCTTTAGCATAGTATTAGAATAGCAGTACAGCAAGAATCAAGCATAAAGGGGATCTAAATAGGGAAAGTGTCGTGGTTTTTAGTCCTCTGTCCCTCCCGACCTGCAGGAAGGATAGAGAGAACTTGCCCCAACCAGGATGAGCCTAGAAAGGAGAGGGCCAATTGACCCGCCCGCATCCAGCCCTCCCTCGGGACAGAGGACAATCAGACGCATCAGGGAGGCCCATCAAGGCAGGAACTCATTTATTGAGGAAGTCCATTCAGCTAATATAGGATGCAGGAGTCTATCAGCACAAAGGTGGACAGGGCGGGGGACATCCATGTGTTTACTCTCACTATAGGTAAAGAAGGGGAATCCTGTGCTGTCCCAGAGGGCAGAAGGGTTCTGGGCCTATCCCAGAGGAGGCCTTACTTTACATCACAAACCCCAGTCACAACTTTTGATGAGGCAGCAAGCACCATCTCAGCCAGGTGCCTTCCCAAGACCAGGAAGTGAGCTCTGGGCCATGAGTTAGGCCTCCTTTTCTATAGCATAACCGTTTCCATTTCCCTGATGTGACCTCCTCCACAGAAAGAGGAAGTGAAACATTCCCTCTTCAAAGAAGACATGATTCTGTATTTAAAGAACCTTATAGACTCCATTCCCAAGCTGCTTGGGCTGGTTCAAAACTTTAGCAAGGGAGCAGGGTATAAAATTAACCCTCAAAAATCAACTGCCTTCCTCTATGCCAACAACTAGAGGAACAAGGCAACTATCAGGAAAGCAACTCCCTTTGCAATAGCCTCAAAGAAAATAAAGTACCTAGGAATTAACTTAACTAAGAATGTAAAGGACTTTTTTGATGAAAACTTTAAAACTCTGAAAAAGGAAATGAAAGCAGAACTGAGGAAATGGAAAAACCACCCATGCTCCTGGAGTGGAAGAATCAACATCATGAAAATGGCAATCTTGCCGAGGGCTATCTACAAATTCAATGCAATACCCATCAATATCCCAATGTCATTCTTTAAAGAAATAAAAGAGGCAATCCAAAATTTCATATGGAGTAATAAAAGACCCCCGTACAGCAAAAACAATTCTTAGCCGAAAGAACACCACAGGAGAAACTTCAGTACCAAACTTTAGACTCTATTACAGAGCTATAATTATCAAAACATCTTGGTACTGGCACAAGAACAGGCCTAAAGACCAATGGAATAGAACTGAAGACCTAGATAATAACCCACAGACTTATGGCCACCTAATCTTTGACAAGGGAACCAAAAAATAGAATGAAAGAACTACAGCTACTACAACAAGTGGTGCTACCAGAACTGGTTAAGCACCTGCAGAAAATTAAAGTTGGATCCTTCTTTGTCACCGTGGACTAGGGTTAACGCCAAGTAGATCAAAGACCCTGGAGGTTAAAAACAGATACACTGAAAACTATACAAGGAGGAACAAGAGATACAGTAGGTATTCTTGGCACAGGTCGAAACTTTCTTAATAAGAACCCAGAAACAAACAAATCAGAGAAAGTCTGGATAAGTGGGACTGCATTAAATTTC
The DNA here is from genome assembly GCF_031878675.1 of Megascapheus bottae. Classification (NCBI taxonomy): domain Eukaryota; kingdom Metazoa; phylum Chordata; class Mammalia; order Rodentia; family Geomyidae; genus Megascapheus; species Megascapheus bottae. Next base: position 4,087,511 of record NC_143529.1, on the reverse strand, counting down.
AGAGCTTCTCTATAGCAAAAGACATAGCTAGCGAACTAACTAGAAAGCCTACAGAGTGGGAGAAGATCTTCACTAACCAGACAACAGACAAAGGCCTCATATCTAAAATATATCAACAGCTAAAAAAATTGAATCACTCCCAAACTAATCTCCAAAGAAACAACCATCCCATTAAAAGATGGGCCAAAGACTTAAAGAGAGTCTTCTCTGAAGAAGAAATAAGAATGGCCTATTGACACATGAAGAAATGCTCGACATCTCTGGCCAAAAAAGAAATGCAAATCAAAACAACTCTAAGATTCAACCTCACTCCAGTTAGAATAGCCAGGATCAAGAAATCTAATAACAACAGATGCTGGAGGGGATGTGGCCAGGAGGGATCACTACTACACTGTTGGTGGGAGTGCAAACTCATTCAACCACTATGGAAAGCAGTATGGCAGTTCCTCAAAAGACTAAACATAGAGCTCCCCTATGACCCAGCAATTCCACTACTTGGCATTTACCCAATCATCCAGAAACAAGGACATACTAAATCCACTAGCACAATCATGTTCATTGCAGTACTATTTACCATAGCAAACATATGGAACCAAACCGGTTGATGATTGGATCAATAAGATGTGGTATTTATACACAATGGAATTCTATGCTGCTGTCAGAAAGAATGGCACCGCCTCATTTGTTAAGAAATGGAAAGACTTAGAAAAAATCATATTAAGTGGAATAAGCCAGACTCAAAGGAACATAGGCTCAATGGTTTCCTTCATTTGTCATAATCAGTAGAAACTTTTGGCTCTCCTAGCAGAGATTTACAATAGAGCAAAACCTAGACACATAAGGCCATATAGTATGACTCTAAATGAAAGGACCTCCAGGATATAGAAACAAAAGCCATGTAATGAGTGATTGTTATCTTTAATGTCCTATGTTATCTCTCATCTCTTTTGCTGTCCCTTGGTTATCTCATATTGTTACAGTATTTCACCTTGTTATCTGATATATTGTATAGATGCTTATTTGGTTATTTGAAATTGGATAGGAAAGGGGAGAAAACAAGATAAGGGGAGGGGATGGGGGTAGAGAAATGGGGACCAAGACATGAGAAAGAATATCAATGTTTGTGAAGTAATGCACCTGCTATCTGGTGACTATAATGCAACCCTTTTATTAATTACAATAAAAAATATGAAAAAAAATTAAAAAATAATCAGCTCTTTCCTAGTAGTTCTAAGAATCATATGGGAATATTTTAAAACCTAGACCCCAGACCTATTATATGGGACTATTTTAAGCAAACATTCTAGTAATATTTATAATTATACCAGTTTGAGAAATACCAATGTTTCCCCAAAATGAAATAAAACTTGTTCGTGAAATGTAAAATACATCTTTCATAAATTCTGATTTTTAAATAATATCGTTAGAATGCATAATAAGGTTTTAATTATTAATGGGATAGACTTTATATAATGAAGTTCATTCTGTTGCCTTATGAAATATCAGGATGAAATCTAATTAAATCACATGCAGTATTCTGTGTTTATTTGTCTTTAAAAAGGCCAGACTTTTTAAGAAATGGACTTTATCCTGAGAACATTACCATAATCACAAATGCGTTTGTTAAAATGCAAATACATTATTAAATGTAATTGCATGTTTGGATTCTGTGTATCTGATTAGTTGTTCACAAACTAACCTAAACATTTCTTGCTAAGTGATATTTAGTTATAATTTAAAATGTTTAGGGAAAAGCATTTATCATCTAGTAAACTAAGGTCAACTAAAACCAGACAGCATCTGATAATAGAGTTTTTATGTCTCTGCTATATTAAGAAAAGAAATGAAATAAACCTGTATTAAGGACAGTCGAGGGCTGGGAGTTTGGCCTACTGGTAGAGTGCTCGCCTAGCATGCACAAAGACTGAGGTTCAAATCCTCAATACTGCATACATAGAAAAAAGCTGGAAATAGTGCTATGGCTCAAGTGGTAGAATGCTAGCCTTGAGGAAAAAGCCCATGGGCAGTGGTCAGCCCCTGAGTTCAAGGCCCAGAACTGGCAAAAAAAAAAAAGACAGTCTTGAAACAATGCCTATCTAAAGAGACAGACAGAGAGACAGACAGACAGATATATAAAGTCAGACTTTTTAAAATCCTTCAGCAAATCAGTTTGTAAGTACAAGGCATCATGATTGATGTCACTCCTTTCCCTCTCAACCGTGTTTTCTTAGTTTCATGGGATAGCATTAAATGAATGCATTCTCCCCCTTCCTTTCTTCATTTATCTCCCCTCTCCTTCACCTACCCCTCTACACTTTTCAACTGCCAATATCCTGATATTTATTTTGTTGGACTGTGAGGGTTGGGGTTTTTTTTGGGGGGGGGGTTGTTTGGGTGGTTGGTTGGCTTGGTTGTTTTGCTCATCCTGGGGCTTGAACTCAGGGCACTGTCCCTAAACTTTCTTAAGGCTAGTGCACTATCACTTAGCCACAGCACCACTTCTGACTTTTTCTGTGTATGTGGTACTGAAGAATAGAACCCAGTGCTTCATGCATGCTAGGCAAGAACTATACCAACAAGCCACACTCCCAGCCCTAGACTGTGAGTTCTGAGGAATTACACCAATTGAATTCTCACCTGAAGATAATATACTTCTGTTAAAATGTTTTTTCCTTGTATATTCATAAATTAGATCTCGCTTCTACATATGAGAGAAAACATGTCTTTTGTCTCTCTGGGCCTGAATTACTTCATTTAACACAATTTTTTCTAGGTCCATATTTCTATGCAAATGAAGTAACATAATTTTTCCTAATGGATGAGTGAACTTTCATTGTATCTACCACATTTTCTTGATTCAGTTATATATCACATTTCCTTGTAAGATTTGTATTATTTGAAAATAGTATTACTATAAACCATGATTTGTAAAAGAATTTTATTTTCAGGTTACATATCTATTGCCTTCTCAAGACTATGCAATTCTGTACTTGTCCATTAAAAGAAAAATGTCATTTTGCTATCTTACTAGTCATTTCAAGAATTTTATTTTCAGCTTAATCTTTTAGAGAACAAAATTCATTATGGTGCATAAGAAAAAAAGCAGTGTAGATGACATGATTCTGTACTTAAAGAACTCTAGAGACTCCAGGACATAGAAACAAAAGCCATATAATGAGTGGTTGTTGTCCTTAATGTACTATGTTATCTCTCATCTCTTTTGCTGTCCCTTGGTTATCTCATATTGTTACAGTATTTCACCTTGTTGTCTGATATATTGGATATATGCTTGATGGGTTATTTGAAATTGGATAGGGAAGGGGGGAAAACAACATGAGCGGGGATCGGGAGGGGCGGGAAATAGGGACCATGACACGAGAAAGGGTATCAATGTATACGAAGTAATGCACCTTCTCTGGTGAATATAATGTAACCCTTCTATTAATTACAATAAAAAATATATGAACAAAAACTGTATAGACTTCACTCCCAAGTTGCTTGAGCTGATTTGGAACTTTGGCAAGGTAGCAGGGTATAAAATTAACCCTCAAAAATCAACCACCTTCCTGTATGCCAACAAGGAGACGAGTTAGGCAGCAATCAGGAAAGCAACTTCTTTTGCAATAGCCTCAAAGAAAATGAAGTACATAGGAATTAACTTAACAAAGAATGTAAAGGACATTTATGATGAAAACTTTAAAAACCTGAAAAAGGAAATTGAAGCAGAACTGAGGAAATAGGGGGGAAAAACTCCCTGCTCCTGGTTTGGAAGAATAACATCGTGAAAGTGACAATTTTGCCAAGGCCTATCTACAAATTCAATGCAATACCCAACAATATCCCAATGTCATTCTTTTTTAAACCCCATTTTATCCATTGTGTTTCATTTTATCTATTCAGGGCCTTGTTTTAGCATTCAGCCTATTTATCTCTGCATCTTTTTATGTACTGTGTAGAGGGGTTACAGTTATATTCACCAAATAATAGATGCATTACTTCTCACACACTGATACACCTTCCCAATGTCATTCTTTAAGGAAATAGAAGAAGCAATCCAGAATTTCATATGGGAATAATAAAAGACCCCATGTAGCAAAAACAATCCTTAGCAGAAAGAACAGCTCAGGAAGAATATCAATACCAAACTTTAGACTCTATTACAGAGCTATAGTAACCAAAAAGGCTTGCTACTGGCACAAGAACATAGCTGAGGACAAATGGAATAGAACTGAAGACCCAGAGAACAACCCACAGACCTATGGCCACCAAATGTTTGATAAGGGAACCAAAAAAATAGAAGGGAAGAAAGACAGCCGCTTCAACAGTGGCAGAACGGGTTAAGCACCTGCAGAAAACTAAAGTTGGATCCTTCTATGTCACCCTGCACCAGGGTTAACTCCAAATGGATCAAATACCTTAAGGTAAAAGCAGATACCTGAAAACTTTACAAGAAGGAATAGGAGATACACTAGGTCTCCTTGGTACAGGTCGAAACTTTTTTAATAAAGGTCCAGAAACACAAAAAAATTAAATGAAGTTTGAACAAACGGGACTGCATTAAACTGCAGAGCTTCTGTATGGCAAAGGATATAGCTACCAAGTTAAGTAGAAAGCCTACAGAGTGGGAGAAGATCTTCATTAACCATATAAGAGACCAAGGCCTCATATCTAAAGTATATCTGTAGCTTATAAAACCTTGTGAGAAAGGGTATCAATGTAGGTGAAGTAATGCACCTTCTATCTGGCGAATATAATGCCACCCTTCTATTAATTACAATAAAAAATATATGAAAAAAAACTGAATCTCTCCAAAACAAATCTTCAAAGAAACAACCATCCCATTAAAAGATGGTCCAAAGACTTAAAGAGAGTCTTCTCTGAAGAAGAAATAAGAATGGCCTATAGACACATGTAGAAATGCTCAACATCTCTGGCCATCTACCCTAGTGGTAGAGTGCTTGCCAAGCATGCACAAAAACCCAGGCTCGGTTCCTCGGTACCATAGACATAGAAAAAGCCAGAAATGGTGCTGTGGCTCAAGTGGTAAAGCTCTAGCCTTGAGAAAGCACAAGGACAGTGCCCAGGCCCTGAGTTCGAGGCCTAGGACTGGCAAAAACAAAAACAAAAAACAACTTTGAAATTCCAGTTAGAATGGCCAGGATCAAGAAATCTAATAACAACAGATTCTGGAAGGGATGTGGCCAGGACGGATCACTACTACACTGTTGGTTGGAGTGTAAACTCATTCAACCACTACAGAAAGCAGTTCCTCAAAAAACCTACAACTCCCCTATGACCCAGCAATTCCACTACTTGGCATTTACCCAATCATCCAGAAACAAGGACATAATAAATCCACAAGCACAACAATGTTCATTGCAGCAATATGTACCATAGCAAAGATATGGGACCAATCCAGATGTTCCTCAGTAGGTGAATGGATCAACAAGATGTGGTATTTATAAACAATGCAATTCTATGCTGCTGTCAGAAAGAATGACATGGCCCCATTTGTAAGGAAATGGGAAAACTTGGAAAAAATCATATTAAGTGAAGTAAGCCAGACTCAATGGTTTCCCTCATTTGTAATAATTAGTACACACCTAGGACTCTCCTAGCAGAGGATTACAATAGTGCAAAACTTGCATACATAAGGCCTTACAGAATGAGTCTAAATGAATGGATCTCTAGGATATGGAGACCAGAACTTTATATTGTGTGATGTTGTTCTTAATGTACTATGTTATTTCTCTTCTCTTTTGTTGCCCTTTGGTTAATCTCATATTGTTACAGTATCTGACTTTGTTAACTGGCATATTGTATAGATGTTTATTTGTTTATTTGAAATAGGAAAGGAAAGGGGGGAAAACAAGATGATTGGGAGGAGGTGGGGAGAGGAAAATGGGGACAAAAACATGAGAAGGGGTATCAGTATGTGAGAAGTAGTGCACCTACTCTCTGGCGAATCTAACTGTAAACCCTCTATACATTACAATAAAAAAGCAGTGTTCTCAAGGTTCAGTTGACTAGTCTATCTAGACCATCAGAAAAGTTGGGAAAAAGCTGGGCACAGTGGCTTATGCCTATAATCCTGAGACCTGAGAATCATGGTTCAAAGCCAGCCCAGACACTGAAGTCCAAAAGACTCTTATCTCATATTAACCACCAAAAAAGTGGAAGTGGCAATGTGGCTAAAGGGGTAGGGTGGTAGCCTTGAGCTGAAGAGCTCAAGCACAACACCCAGGCTGAGTTTAAACCCTGAGAGAGAGAGAGGGGGGGGGGGAGGGAGGGAGGGAGGGAGAGGGAGAGGGAGAGGGATGGGAGAGGGATGGGAGAGGGAGAGACGGAGGGAGGGAGGGAGGGAGGGGGAGGGAGAGAGGGAGGGGGAGGGAGGGAGGGAGGGTGGGAGGGAGGGAGAGAGAGACAGAGAGAGACAGAGAGAGACGAGAGACAGAGAGAATGTTTAAGGAAGCAAGAGGTTGCTGTTACATCCTCTACCTTTCCTATATAATGAGCAACCCAAAATTTTTCTTTTGTTTTGCCAGTCCTGGGTCTTGAATTCAGAGTCTGGGCACTGTCCTTGGACACTCTTAGCTCAAGGCTAGCGCTCTACCCCGTGAGCCACAGCGCCACTTCCAGCTTTTTCTGTACATGTGGCACCAAGGAATTGATCCTGTGTCTTTATGCATGTTAGGCGAGCACTCTACCACTGGGCCACACACCCAGCCCCGCAACCCAGAATGTTTATGTAAAAATAGAAAATATCTCTTTGCAGGCATCTGAAATGTGGAAGTCATGAATAAAGATAAATAAGTGGGCATTTTCATTTTGATTGGAGTTAAGTAGTTTAAAAATGATAATGAGATTGTAAATGTATTTAATAAAAATTATGTGTGAATAAATCAGATATAATTCTAACATTTAAATCACTTTCTAGAATATCTTAGTTTTTCAGTAGGATATGAGTTGAAAACAGAAAATGCCTAGGAAATATCTATTCTGAAGGACATTTTCTTCTTCGTTGAAAATACAAAAGCCAGAACCTTGCCCTAAACTGATATTTATAGATGATATAGCATACATGTTTTAAAATTGAAATGTGTTATGAATGCCAAATAAATATTAACTGGTACAGCATTACTACATTTCTTAGATTAAAAGAACTCATGTCCTGTTATTACTGTATCTGACTTTGGTACCTGGTATATTATCTATACATTTATTTGTTGATTTGAAATAGGAAAGGGAAGGGCAGGGGAAAAACAAGTAAATTAGAGGGGTGGGAGAGAGGGAAATGGAAGAAAAGCATGGGAAGGGGTATCAAGGTTCAAGAAGTAATATACCCACTATCTGATGAATGTAACTGTAAACCCCCTATACATCACTCCAACAATAAAATTTAAATAAATAAATAAAAGAACTCATGCCCTTTTCCTGCTTTTAAAATGGCTCTTCATAGGCTCAATGGTTTCCCTCATTTGTCATAATTAGTATAAACCTTGGACTCTCATAACAGAGGTTTTCAATAGAGCAAAACCTAGATATATAAGGCCACATAGGATGAGGCTAAATGAAAGGACCTGCAGGATATAGAATCAAGAGCCATATAAGGTGTGACTATTGTTTTTAATATATTATGTTTTTTCTCATCTCTTTTGTTGTCCCTTGATTATCTCATATGGTTACAGTATCTTACCTTGTTATCTGACATATTGTATATATGTTTTTTTGTTTTTTGAAGTAGAATAGGGAAGGGGGAAAACACAATGACAGGTGGGAGTAGAGGAGGGAAATGGGGACAAAAACAGGAGAAGGGGTAGCAATGATTAAGTAATGCACCTTCTATCTGACGAATATAATGTAACCCTTCTATTAATTACTATATATATATATACATATATATATACATAAACAAAAACAAAATGGCCCTTCCTGCCCTGAATCTCTGATGAATATCTAGATCTTTTTTTTTTTTTTGCCAGTCCTGGGCTTGAGCTCAGGGCCGAGCACTGTCCTTGGATTTTCTCAAAGCTAGAGCTCTACCACCTGAGCCTCAGCACCACTTCCAGCTTTTTTCTATGTATGTGGTACCGAGGAATTGAACCCGGGTCTTCGTGCATGCTAGGCAAGCACTCTACCACTAGGCCAAACTCCCGGCCCTTAGATAATTCTTAATTACGTATGTTGATTGGAAGATTTTAGTCTTTTCCAAATTAGTCATAGCATTTGTTCCAAATATCTGATTTCCAAGTTATACAATAAATAATTCACAGTATGGATTTATTCCAATATAGCTTATTCTCAAATCACATTTGCCAATACCTCACTGAAGTCTAATGATGTAATTTCTAATTTTTCCTCAATGAACATGATTTCCTTTTACTGATTACATGATTACTTTTTACTGATTGATCAGCTTTTTGACATATGACTTCTACCATATGGCACTGCTATAGTTGTGATGAAAAGACATGAAAATGATAGTTAAGATTATCACATTTAAATGAATTCTTCATAAATAAACTGGCAAAATGGAAAATTATTCTTGTCAACAAAATTTGCAAGACTTAATTAAGCCTTACATGCTGTGCTCCATAAACCACAGGCCCCCACATCATCTAGATACGTGCTATGACATGAAAAGTGGACATCTGGAAAGTGCATAAAGCTTTTCATGCTGCTTACACAAGCAAATCAAATGCAAATTCCATCCTCAAGAAAAGAAGCCATGTTCACAAATGAAAACTTTAAGAGTAATATAGGAAAAACTGTCAGGGAAAAGGTCATTATACCAGGAAACTTAAAAGACCTCCTTCCTATGTGGTTAGCTTCATCCCATATTAGACATTTTCACGTGTTCATTGTCTCTTGTTCTTTGGTCTCTATCAACTCTTTTGTTTTTTTCAATTGAAAACTCATTCTAGGATTAAAAGAATCTAGAAATTCAAGGTAAACCTGAGAGAGTAATGATGTTTTAGACAGTTGTTATGATCTTGGGAGCTATATTACTCACTACCATTTTGCCCTGATCTGTCACCATAGCACAATGAGCTGACTCAGCTGCATTTTTGTAGTATCAGAAGTCAGTAGTCAGCCTCAGTTTTAATAAGATATGTCCTAGTTTTATTCAAGTCTATCTTCTCTTTAACATTGGCAGATTTCTCTTTATTCTCCTAAATTAACATGCATGCTCACTACCCTATTATCATCATTACTTACCAACATGACTTGAAATCAAATGTCTTCCTATATTTAGGTATCTATTTGGACCTGCAGTCCACAGTTTTCTTCTGTGCCCATATATCACCCAGAGTCAGGCTGAGCCTGTCAGGATTCCATCTCCTGAAGCAGCCTCAAGCCCTTAACCATTACTTTCTCTAAGGAAATTGCAGATAACAAAGCACACAGAACAGGAAGTGCTACAGGGGTAAAAATATTAGACTACGGAAGAGCACTTTATTCAGGGTCTGAGTTCTAAATCTGTATTCAACTGTGTCTGAGTCTATTTGGCAGAGATAAAATATATTGACATATTCAATCTTTCCCTGGCAATTTCAGGAGATGGCTTGATGACTTCTTATATTTAGACTCTTTCTTATACTTCTATGGCATACTTAGGGAAGAAAAAAGGGTAAGAGGCCAGAGGGACTGAATAGATACAGTAAGCAAATGAAGAGACGAGGAGGAGGAGGAGGAGGAGGAGGAGGAGGAGGAGGAGGAGGAGGAGGAGGAGGAGGAGGAGGAGGAGGAGGAGGAAGAGACTGGTAAGCCTGAGAGAGGTGGGATTTTGATTGACAGTTGGGGGAGAGAATAGAGAATTGTGGGGGGCACTATAGTAGCCTTATGGACAACGAGAAGGCCAAGTGCCACACAAAGTAACTCATCGTTGGCATCTCTTTAAAAACAGCTGAAAAAGATACAGGAATTTGTAAGGTATTTTATAACTTATTGGGGTTTCCTTTAAATTTGACCCCAAGAAGTCCTAGTTTTGGTAAGCTGCTGTGCATGTGAAATGTCACAGCTAGTGAAGGAGTATGATGATGAGAATAGAGAAGAGAGAAACATATGGCAAATGACAATAGGACAGTCCAACTAAATGGTATCCTTCATCTTTGCATCCTTAAATACACTTATTTGTTTATTTGCAATAGAGGAGGAAACAGGGAAAACAAGATGACTGGGATGGGGAAGGGGGAGGGAAAGGTGACAAAAACATGAGAAGGGATATCAAGTTTCGAGAAGTAATGTACCTACTACCTGACGAATGTAACTGTAACCCCTCTACACATTATCCCAACAATAAAATACAATAAAAAATAAAGAAATATTCTCTTTATTTGGGATACACTCTTATTTTTGCTGGATGCCTATTGCAGCCAATTCCCACCCCACTAATAATAATAACATTAATCCATTCAAAAGCCAGCAAAGCAGGGAACCACAAAAAACTGCACAAAAATCCTAAATCCATGACAAAACAAACAGAAATGTGCATGCTGCCATATCCAGTTTCTTTAAAAGCTGTCCATGTGTATTTTAAAGCATTAAATTAATACAGATTTTTTTAATTTAGTATAATTAGAAAGTATAACTACAGGTGCTCCATTTCACTGATGAGACACCTGATCTAAGTAAACTTCTCCAAAATCAAGTTCATTTTGCCACTCTGTACCATCTGTTAGGGAGAAGGAATCTGTTAATGGGCTACAGATTTTAATTTAAAAAAATAAATGTAGTGTATTAGAAACTCTATCCAAGACTAAAATGAACTCATTCTAGGATTAAAAGAGTCTAGAAAATCAAGGTGAATCTGAAAGAATAATGACTTTTTTAGACAGTTGTTATGATCTTGGGAGCTATCTTGCTCACTACTGATTTGCCCTGATCTGTCACCATAGCAGAATGGGCTGAGTGTAGCATCACAAGTCAGTAGTAATCCTCAGTTTTAATAAGACATGTCCTACACATATGCAGCTGAAGTTTATCTTTCTCTGACTCATTAAGCTAATTTCTTACCAGATTTTAACTTCACGAATCCAGAACTTTCAGTACCTCTTGCCAAAGGAATTCATAAGGACACCAATCTGTCCAGCAGTTTCCTCTTCAGGGTATGTGTGCAAAACACCCTCTGTTCATGGTAACGTTTTATTCCCCCTGCAAGGCCCCCTGGAGGCCTTTTGAATCATTATCAGAATGTCTGCTGAATGACCCGCTTTTAGGAACTTCTAGGAACACTTTGTGATGCCCCATAATTTTAAACAAATGAACTATAACATGAACATGCTCAACAGTTTCCTGAGATTTCGATCTAATCATCATCACCACAGTTCTCTAAATTCCTTCTACCCAGCCAGTTTAATTCTTCCAGCAGTCATCTCTTAAATCTTTCATTATAATTTAGAATTCCCTACAAATCCTGAGAGACAGATAAATATAAACACTTTCCATGAGGTAAGACTATCTACTTTCATTCTACTTGGCATAAGCTTAAAAAAAAAAGTCATGGTTGCATAAATTCTTTTTATGTGCTCTATTAATCCTTGAAAAACAAAGATAAAATTGACTTTTCTCAGATTTTACCTACTCTGTTACTTATTTTCCAGGATTCTTAGGAAAATATTTGTTGCTGAGAACTGGTGGTTCCTGCCTGCAATCCTAGGTACGCAGGAGGCTGAGGCAAGTCCTGGGGTCTCTTATCTCCAATTAACCACCAGAAAACAGGAAATGGCATTGTATCTCAAAGTAGTAGAGGGCTAACCTTGAGTTGAAGAGCTCTGGGACAGGGCCCAGGCCCAGAGTTAAAGCCCCACTAATGACAAAAAAATAAAAAGAAGAAAGAAAATACTTGTATTAGGAGAGATTGGCATTAGTATAGGAAGGAAGAAAAAAAAGAATGGAACTAGGCCAGGAATTTGGCCTAGAGGTGGAGTGCTTGCCTAGCATGCACAAAGACCTGGGGTTCGATTCCCCTATACCACATACACAGAAAAAAAAACCTGGAAGTGGTGTTGCAGCTCAAGTGGCAGAGCTCTAGCCTTGAGAAAGCCCAAGGACAGTGCTCAGGCTCTGAGTTTAAGCCCATGACTGGTTAAAAAAAAAATTAAGAAGAAGAAAGAATGGAACTAGAAGAGGTAGTCAGAGATGGGAAGTAACTGAGTATACAGAGACCCTGAAATTCCTCAAAGCCAGGTGAATATGAAATAACCCAGTAAATTTTCTTTCTGATTTGGCTGTAAGGAAGCAGAGAATTAATGTTGATTCCATTTTCCATAAATTATTCTATATGGTATCCATTCCTGAGTAAGCAGGATATGTGGTAGTGAAATAGGGAGGGAATTGCTGTGAGCCTAGGGGAACATAAATTGAAATTTCATATTCATAATTGCAGTTCAGGAAACTTAGATTGTGAAAAACACACTCACCAGCCCAAACTTAATGAAAATAGTTGGGACATAAGTGCCTCAAAAGCAGGACTTTATTGGCAGTCTTGCAAAATTAGAGATCTGATGGGCATTTTATTCCCTACTGTGCAGGTCCCGCCCCTGGCTTTTTATTGACTGAGTACAATATAGGGGATACAATCTTCCCAGATGGTTTCAAAGTTGAATTCTGTCCTTTGGTAATTTTAATACATGCATCTTTTGGAATTAGTAGAATTTGGTTGATTCTACCTCCTTTTCTTTTCTTGTGGAGGAATGACATTTGGGGTATGTATTCTGATGCAGGTTTTACCTACTTTCTCATTCACTCATGGTTAACTCTTCCCACTTCTAGTGGACTCCCTTCTAATTGCTTATTTACACAGGGACTTTTCAGTTGCCATTGGATCACTGTGCAAGCAAATGCCTAGTACTTTCCACTCAGGGACAGATGTTTTGTCTTGAAAATGGAATACTACTGACTTTTGCTTCCCCCAAAATACTACAAAGACAAAAGTATTGGGCATTTTAGTTGTAATCTGAGTACCAGAAACAAGAATGCAAATACTAACAAATATGGAACAAAGAACCACATTCATGGAACTGTATGAAGTAGTTACATGAGCTGTGAGTTCCCAAGAAATATTTATGCAACTTGTAATCTCTATTGTATTCTAAAGGTAACTAAAGATACAAATATGAGAAAGCCTCCATTGATAGGAAGTTTTCTCCTACCTTTCATGGGACTTTTTCTTTGATCACCCATGCCATGCTCTACCTAGAAACACCCTTATGTGCAAAGCTGACAGCTTACTGTACCTGTTAACTCCTAACAGCTCTCACATTAAGCTCTTGTGATTCCACCTTTGTGTATAATTTGAGTAATTCTTCCCTTTTGGTGACAACTGCCGACGGTTCTAATCTCAAAGTTATTTCCAAAATATTATCAGACTTTACCAGAAAGCCAATGTTTCCCCTTGATGATACCTCAAATAAGTTTTCCCCCACCTTTCTTTATGACTATCTATAGAGTTGTATCTACGTTCATCACTAACCTAAAATCACATTATTATTATTATTATTGAGCCATGCCATATTTACAACAGAGGATGTCATTGTTGTCTATTTTGAACTAAATAAGGTGATGATAAATGCAATTATAATAATGTCTATAAAGTGTTTGTGCTTATGAAATGTTTTCACAATGGGTTATGTTATTTGAAGCATACAACTTCGTAAAGCAGTGAAGCACAAATTCTTCTTATCCTATTTACAGATGGGGAGATTAAGACTGAGAGATTAAGTGACTTTCTGAGGGTCAACAAGTTTTAAATGTCAGAGCAGGGACTCAGAACCAGAATGTATGACTACAAGCCAAATATCCCACCACTATGTCATAGTGGCCTTTTCCTGATTTCAGCCTACATTAGAATTAAAGCCTCCAACTAAAGGGCATTCACCACTTTGCTAGCATAATTGAACAGCTGAATGTCACTGTTGACACACCTATAAAGACACTGCTGGTGGTCTTGTATCATTATGGCTGTTTCACAACTGCCTGCTCTTTTATATCTCCTAAATGCCTTTCATATATAACCAGTGGAGCCAGTGACCAGCCATTGCCTCTTCACTTCTTCCTTGGTTGGAGTCAACTGCCCTAGTATGCTCAATACAGAGGTCAGCTCAAAGCACTGAGACATTATGCAATAAGCATTTAGCCATTATATTCATTAATTAAGGAAAGGATTTCACTTTATCATTCATGTTTCTTCTTTGGGGCTGATAATGATCAAAACACTGTCCCTCCTTTTAGGAATCAGAGGTTATCGTTCTGTTGGAGAAACTATTGCAGATGTCCCAAATCATTTCTTAGGACTAAATCTATTTAAATTAAGAATAATTTGGGCCCACCCTTTGAGAAAGTGGGGATAAGGATGTTTTGTTTTGTATCTAACTTAATTCTACCTTCTTCCAGCACAAAATACAATTGAATATGCTATCTATTGATAGCCCTCTCATTTCCACATGCTTTCTATCTTCCAATACTTCTTCCTCCAGGTTCAATAGAATAGTATCATTTTTGGTGGAAAAATATACAGACTATGAATGCAAAACGTAAGTCTAAATATGGCAGCCAGAGAGATCCTTTCACAATACTCCTCTGCTCCAAGTCTCTGAGTCCCCTCCTTCCCACAGAGCAAAAGACAATGGTTCGCAAGACCTTTAAGGACTGACCACAGCACCCATTACCTCTCTGGTCATTCCTGGATATCCTCCCCCTTCATCACTTTACTCTGGCCACACTGCTCGCTCCCTTATTCTGTAAGATCTACAGACCTATGCTTTAGCACTTCCTTCTTCCGAGACCTTATTTCCAGCTTGACTAACTCCTTACTCACTCCTCATGCCCTGCTCCAGATCATAGAGGGTTACTTCAAGCCCTTTATTTACTGTAGTACACAGCTTCAGAAACACACACACACACACACACACACACACACACACACACACTGCTGATCCCTTATTCTTTTCCATTTCTTTCTAATTATATCATTGATCTCCTCCTGAAATATTTGGTAATTTGTTTACCCCTTGTTGTCCATTTGCTATCTTTTCCTTCTATCTACATCCCTTTCTAAAATGCACACTAAAAGCTCTCTTTTTTTGATATTTATTTATTTTTTTAATTTTTATTGTAATTAATAAAAGGGTTACATGATATTTGCCAGATAGAAGGTGAATTAATTCACATACATTGATACCCTTTCACATGTCTTGGTATCCATTACCCTCCCCCCCATCCCCCCACCCACAGTAAAAGCTCTTAAAGGATGGAGACCTTTGATGTTCACTGAGCTATGCCATGCCCACAAGTGCGTGCCTACTTAGTAAAACAGCTTACTAAATTTAAAATGAAGCATTTGATATACTAATTCAGTCATCTTTCCACTAAGTTACACTAAGTCCACTAAGAACAATTCTCCTTCAAACCTTTGGAGCAAAATATTGTTCTTTTTAATTTCCCAACTGAAAGATGAGTTTATCATTTTAATTAGGCGATTACTAGCACAGATAAACAGTTTTCACACTTCTTTGCCATATGAACTGTGAATTGCTGTTGTGTGTTGTGCCTCCAAACCTTCTGCTTTGTGATTCAGAATCATTGCTTTCTGAGACCTCTTTAGTTTCCCTTTACTACTAGTAGCCACACTGGCAGATGATTTCTTTCATAACCCATTTTATACACCAAAAGAAAAGTTTTTATCACTTCAGGAAAACTAGCTTGCATGATAATGAGTATGGAACAACACAGCCAAGTTTAAATTCAGAGGCTGTTTCCAGGTCCCTCCTTCCTTGTTAGACATTCCACCACATTCAGGATTATAAAGCCTGTAACTAAAGTCATCTTTCTACAAAATTGCAAATCTCTATTTATTAAGGTACTTGAAAATAACCAAGACTAGTCATGTTTAAGCATCAAAGTCCAATAATTTATTGTAATTGGAATCAGTCATTACAAAAGACCTCATGGAAGAAGAGGGTAGGACATAAATGAAGAATAAAACTCTATGAAAATCCAAGAAGCTAGGAGACCACAGAGGGCAATCCTCTACTCTTACAGATGGTCACTATAGGAAAGTAGCAAAATAATGAAAACCATGAGTAAGAGTTTCACAGGTTACAACTATTTTTTTTTGTCAGTCCAGGGGCTTGAACTCAGGGTCTGGGTACAGTCCCTGAGCTTCTGTTGCTCAAGGCTAGCACTTTACCACTTACTAGCTCCATTTCTGACTTTTTCTGTTTACGTGGTACTGAGAAATTGAGCCCAGGACTTCATGCATGCTAGGCTCTATGACAAAGCCATATTCCCAATCCCACAAATTATAACTTCTACAAACATAAAATGTATCAGAATTTGCATAACTCATTAATAAGAGGACCAGGAGGAGGATGAAGGTAGGAAAGTGAGGCATTATAGAAAGCAAATGATCTTTGGAATAAAATTTCTAGGTTAGACCCAAACTAGTTGGTATTCCATAGTATAATAAGTCCATAACCTTTGGGGTTATATTTTTCTACAAAACAAAAATCATTTGCATCCCTACAAGACAAAACGCTATGCATAAATGTGTAACTTCACAGAATCTATTCTCTAAATAAATGAATATTTTACCCCTAAATTAAGTAATCCTTGGGTGGCCCATTAAAACAAATATTGCAATTTGATACAGAAAAAGTACATAGCCATCTCTTTGTCAGATTTCAATTTATTTTAACAGAACTAAAATGAGAAACTTCTTTGTGAGAGATGCCTTGAGAGAATTTTTTTCCATATTATTAAAAATGTACTTGGTCTTTTTTTTTTGAAAGAGAAATCCCTCCTGCATCCAAAAAGATTCCTTCATGCCATACAACCTATTTTAGGAATAGAATATTTTCCTTAGGTAACATTTCTTCTATAAAACAAGGACATAGTCAATTAAGTTGTTGGTGATTGAACAAGTCCATCGATTACAGTCAATTTATAAATTCTTCATTCAAAGCAATCATCAACTATATTTTAGAAAAGTACCTTAGGGCCAGGAGCTTGGCCTAGTTGTAGAGTGCTTGCCTAGCATGCACGAAGACCCACGTTCAATTCCTCAGTTCCACATACATAGAAAAAAGCCAGAAGTGGTGCTGAGGCTCAAGTGGTAGAGCTCTAGCCTTGAGAAAGTCAAAGGACAGTGCTCAGGTCCTGAGCTTAAGCCCAAGATTAGCAGAAGGAAAGAAAGAAAGAGAGAGAGAGAGAGAGAGAGAGAGAGAGAGAGAGAGAGAGAGAGACAGAGAGACAGAGAGACAGAGACAGAGACACAGAGACACAGAGACAGAGAGAGAAAGAAAGAAAGAAAGAAAGAAAGAAAGAAAGAAAGAAAGAAAGAAAGAGGGAGGGAGGGAGGGAAGGAGGAAGGAAGGAAGGAAGGAAGGAAGGAAGGAAGGAAGGAAGGAAGGAAGGAAGGAAGGGAAGAAGGAAGGAAGGAAGGGAGAGAGAGAGAGAGAAAGAGAGAGAGAAGAAAGAAAGAAAGAAAGAAAGAAAGAAAGAAAGAAAGAAAGAAAGAAAGAAAGAAAGAAAAGTACCTTAATAAAGATCCAGAGTGCTATCCCAAAAAGTCAAACAATTTTCTGAAGGTCTCACTAAGTCAAAACTGAACTCATACAGTAACTTCAAGTAAAACAGAAGTGTGTGTGTGTGTGTGTATGTGTGTGTGTGTGTCTGTGTGTGTCTGTGTGTGTCTATGGAAATCACTTACTTGCTGCTTCTAGGAGTACCCGCCATCCTACAACTCCTGAAGAATGCTGCTTGGCCAGAAAATAGGCTGTCTGTTAAGCTCAGAGTTTTAGACCCTGAGGAAATATTAGTTAGACAGTGGCATAAGGGAGAAAACAATACCTTTATTTCACTCACCATAAGGTTTAGAGATGACACACCCACAATCATGAAGAATTTTAAAAAGGAAAGCATAACAAAGTCATTTATCATATATGCTTTGTGATGTGGGAACCTTCAGAAATCAAGAAACACAATGAAAGAAAACTATTTTTATGCTTATGTTGAAAGCACAAGCATGGAGATTCATGATGTAATTAGAACAAAAAAAATGGGGAAAGGGGAGATCATCTATGGGAACATAGAAAGCCTTGTTTGTTTGTTCTGATTTTTCCTGACCTCTCTGACTTCATTCCTTTACTCCAAGTATGGGAAAGAACATTTATTATATGAAGGGAGAAAGGGAAAGGAGGAAGAAAAGCAGAGAGTAACTGCCTCTTTCTTTGGAGATTTTTTTTTTCAGTGTCTTTCAACTTAGCCAAAGTACTAATGAGCCCCAAGAGTAATTATCTTCAGTAAGATGAGAAGTAGAAGAAATAGATGAATTCAACCAGAGCAAAGAAGAGGTAAAAGAGAAACAGAAGAGGAAGACTTAAAAATTGAACTTTGGTGCTATGGACATAGTATTGGAAATATAAACATAACTACATAGACATAAAACCTATGACTCTATAGACATAACGTTTTATTTCATAAATTAATATGTATCTATGATATACAAACCCTTAGCTTAATTTTGATTATGTTCTAAAAACTAAATGCCAGCGATTGTATATAGAGATTCCCTTCTTGAACACTCATTTGGTAAACATGTCATTTGAAATGTGATATAAAAAATCAATGTTAATAAATTCTTTAATAAAAAAATTACAAAAAAAATTGAACTTTGGGAGAAGCAAGATGGCACTGAAACAATAGGGACCCAGCCTAGCTCTCTCTCACAAAAAGAGAGAATCAGGGAATCCCACCAGCCAACTACCTTAAGAAATCAACAACTACAAATTCAGGAAGCAATGGAGAAGTATACAAACCAGAAAAGAAACACAGGTAAAGTTTATATCCACTGTTCTCAAAGCTCCGGCGCCAAGCAGAGAAAGCAGCCGTGAAGGGCGCCAGGGCCCAGGAAGCCCAGAACTCCAGCAACTCCAGCAAGCAGCAGAATCCAGATGCAGGAATCCCACACAGACCAGACATGAGTAGCACAGACAGCTGCAGAGAACAGAGGGGAGGTGAATTACCCTCCAACAGCATGGAGCAGCTCACACCCAAACCCAGACAAGTAAATAGTCCAGCAGGTTCCCCAAACCCATTGGGAAAGCAGAACTGGTGGTGAGCTACAGGACTTAACCCAGACCTCACCCATCCTGCCCAGTCAGAATTCTGAATCAGTCAGAATTCACCAAATAGAACTCCAGGACCTAGCAGACACAGCCAAAAAATCTAATGGTCATATAAAAGGAATCCAAGAAGGGGAGTTTCAAAATAAGGGAATGCAACCCTTAATCACCAAGATCATAGCAGAGAACTTCCCCAAACTCAAAAGGGAAAATACTCGGGCAGGGAATTTGGCCTAATGGTAGAGTGCTTGCCTAGCATGCAGGAAGACCTGGGTTCAATTCCTCGGTACCACATATATAGAACAAAAAGCTAGAAGTGGTGCAGAGGCTCAAATGGTAGAGCTCTAGCCTTGAGGAAGTCCAAGGACAGTGCTCAGGCCCTGTGCTTAAGCCCAGGACTGGCAAAAAAAAAAGGGGGGGGGAATACATTATTGAAGGCTTCAGCACTCCAATTAGGCAAGATCATAGAAGGAACTTGTCTAGACACATCATAGTAAAAACATTAGATCTGAATACTAAGGAACTGATCTTAAATGCTGAAAAAAACAAAGAAAGAGTTATACTACAATGGGGGAAAAATTAGAATAACTGAAGACCTCTCTACGCAAACCCTAAATGCAAGAAAAGCTTGGAAAAATATCACTCATGCCCTGAAGACCAACAACTGCCAACCAAGACTGATATATCCAGCAAAACTAGCATTTACATTTGAGGGAGAAACAAGAATATTTCATTCCAAAGAGAAGCTATATGAATACATGCACACTAAACCAGCATTACAAAAAAAAGTATTTAATAATCAACAACAAATTGCAGAACAGCAAGAACTCCGATCAAGAACCTATCACCTATAAATCACTAAACACAAAGGGGGAAAAAAAGAGAGAAAGAAACTCAGAAGTAAAAATAAATAATGACAAAGGATACTAACCACTTCTCAATAATTTTCCTAAATGTGAACGGGCTGAACAATCCAATCAAAAGACACAGAACAGCAGACTGAATTAAGAAACAAGACCCACTCATATGTTGCCTCCAAAAGACCCACCTCACTGCCAAAGACAGAAGCAAACTCCAAGTGAAAGGATGAAAAAGAATTTTCCACTCCAATGCACTGGGCAAAAAAGCAGGAGTAGCAATCTTAATCTCTGAAAAATTAACTTCTGAGTAAAATCAGTACATAAATA
Organism: Megascapheus bottae; assembly: GCF_031878675.1. Classification (NCBI taxonomy): domain Eukaryota; kingdom Metazoa; phylum Chordata; class Mammalia; order Rodentia; family Geomyidae; genus Megascapheus; species Megascapheus bottae. The sequence continues at coordinate 4,067,200 of NC_143529.1, read as the reverse complement.
TAAAGATGGACATTACATATTAGTAAAGGGTAAAATTCATAACCAGAATATTACAGTTATAAACATTTACTCCCCCAACACGGGAGCACTTAAATTCATCAAGATAGACTCAAACACAGTCATAGGGAGACTTCACTACAACACTCTCACCAAATAACAGGTCAACTCACTAAAAGATAAGCAAAGACACCACCAACTTAAATGACACCATAGCCCAGCTGGGCTTAACAGATAGACACAGAGTCTTCCACCCAACGGCAAAATTTTATACATTTTTCTCAGCAGCACATGGAACATACTCCAAAACAGATCATATAATAGCTCATACGCAGATACAAGAGGGCTGATTTAATCCCATGCATTCTATTCGATCACAGTGGAATGAGATTAGTTTTGAACAACACAGTAAAAAGTAAAAAAACATTCAAACATTGGAACACTTCTGAACAACTCCTGGGTTACAGAACAAATCAAAGAAGAAATTCAAAACTTTCTTGAATGCAATGACAATCAAGATACATCACAAAGGAACTTATGGGACAGAGCAAAGGCTGTTCTAAGAGGCAAATTTATAGCACTAGGAGCCCATATTAAAAAGACAGAAGAGCATGTAAATAACCTAAAGAAGAAATTGAAGCACCTAGAGCAACAAGAAAAAGTTAATTCTAAAACAACTAGAAGGACAGAAATAACAAAAATAAAATCAGAAATATTTTCAGAGATTGAAATAAGATCCTATATACAAAATTAATAAATCAAAAGGTTGGTTCTTTGAAAGTCAACAAAATTGACAGATCCTTGGTAAGATTAATCAAAAACAGGAGAGGGAAGACTCAAATAAACAAGATTAGAGACCCTATGGGAACAATCATGACCGATATCCAAGAAATTCAGTCCAATATGAATAAGAACTATCAGGGATTATATTCAAAGAAACAGGAAATCTAGTAGAAATGGATGATTTCTTAAATAAATATAAAATCTAGTAGAAATGGATGATTTTTTTTTTTGCCAGTCCTGGGCTTGAGCTCAGGGCCTGAGCACTGTCCTTGGACTTTCTCAAGGCTAGAGCTCTACCACTTGAGCCTCAGCACCACTTCCGGCTTTTTTCTATGTATGTGGTACCGAGGAATCAAACCCGGGTCTTCATGCATGCTAGGCAAGCACTTTAACCACTAGGCCAAACTCCTGGCCCATGGATGATTTCTTAAATAAATATAAAATATAGTAGAAATGGATGATTTCTTAAATAAATGTAGGCTACCCCATTGAACCATGAAGAGGTAAACAAATTGAACAAACCAATTTCATATAATAAAATAGCAGAAACAATCAGGGAAATGCCAACCAAAAAGAGTCCCAGGTCCAGACGGTTTCACTGCGGAATTCTGCAAGACTTTTAAAGATGAACTACTACCTATAGTCCTGAAACTTCCGAGAAATAGAGCAGAAGGAGCCATACCAAACTCACTTTATGAAGCTAATATTACACTCATCCCCAAACCAGGGAAAGACCTACCCCCCCAAAAAAAGAGAGAGAGAGAGAACTACAGATCTATCTCTCTAATGAACACAGACACAAAACTCCTTAATAAAATACTAACCAACAGAATCCAGAAACAAATTTAAAAAATTATACACTATGTTGCATGAGACAAGTCAAGACCTAAGGAACAAAAGGCGCATGGTATCCTTAATATGTGGCTATTAAATCCAAAAGTATGAGAGTGATGACTCAATATTTGCATACCCAATGCTATGGACATGGTAATGGAAATATAAACATAACTATATAGACATAAAAATCTATGACTCTATAGACATAATGTTTTATTTCATAAATTAATATGTTTCTATGACATACAAACCCTTAGCCTAATTTTGATTAAGTTCTAAAAACTAAGTCCCAGTGATTGTATATAGAGATCTTGAACACTTGTTTGTTAAACTTGTCATTTGAAACATGATGTAAAAATCAATGTTAAGGGGCCGGGAGTTTGGCCTAGTGGTTAAAGTGCCTGCCTAGCATGCATGAAGACCCGGGTTCGATTCCTTGGTACCACATACATAGAAAAAAGCCGAAAGTGGTGCTGAGGCTCAAGTGGTAGAGCTCTAGCCTTGAGAAAGTCCAAGGACAGTGCTCAGGCCCTGAGCTCAAGCCCAGGACTGGCAAAAAAAATCAATGTTAATAAATTCTTTAATAAAAAAAAGTATACACTATGATCAAGTAGGCTTCATCCCATAAATGCGAGGCTCGCTTAACATTCACAAATCAATTAATGTAATTGATCATATCAATAGAGCTAAGGATAAGAATCACATGATAATTTCTCTGGACTTGGAGAAGGTATTTGACAAAATAGGAATAAGAGGTACATTCCTTAAAATAATTAAAGCCATATATGACAAACCTACATCCAGCATTATACTGCAACCATTTACCTTAAAATTAGGAACTAGACAGGGATGCCCACTCTCTCCACTTCTCTTCAGTATAGTGCTGGAACCCTTAGCCAGAGCAATAAGGCAAGAGAAGGACATCAAAGGGATCCACATAGGGAAAGAAATTAAACTATCCCTATTCGCACATGACATGATCCTCTACTTGAGTGAGCCAATAAGCTCCACTCCCAAACTCCTAGAATTAATAAGACACTTTAGCAAAGTGGCAGGATACAAAATTAATCTGCCAAAGTCAGTAGCCTTCTTGTACACCAACAATACAGAAACTGAAGGCCAAATCAAGAAAATGATCCCATTTGCAATAGCCTCAAAAGAATAAAATACTTAGGAATTAACTTAACCAAAGATGTAAAGGAATTATTTAATGAAAACTATAAAAGCCTAACATAGGAAATTAAAGAGGACACCAAGAAATGGAAAGACATCCCATGCTCATGGGTATGGAGAACCAATATAGTGAAAACGGCCATACTGCCAAAATTGATATACAAATTCAATGCAATCCCCATCAAAATCCAAAAGACATTCTTTACTGAAATGGAAGATACAATCCAAAGGTTCATAAGAAACAACAAAAGACATAGAATAGCCAAAACAATTCTAGGCAAAAAGAGTAATGCTGGTGGTATTACAATATCAGACTTAAAACTCTACTATAGAGCCATAATAACAAAAACAGAATGGTATTTGCACAAAAATAGACAGGAAGATCAGTGGAACAGAATAGAAGATCCAAAAATAAAACCACATGCCTATAGTCAACTTGTATTTGACAAAGGAGCGAAAGATATACAGTGGAACAAACACAGCCTACTCCATTATTGGTGCTGGCAAAACTGGGCAGCCACATGCAGAAAACTAAAAATTGACCCTAGCCTTTTGACATGCACAATCATTAACTCAAAATGGATCAAAGACCTCAGTGTTAGACGAGAAACCTTGAAACTGCTACACAGTAGAGTTGGAGAGACACGAACTCATAGGCACAGGCAGAAACTTATTGAACAGAATCCCAGGGTCACAACAGATTGGAGAGAGAGTCAATAAATGGGACTACCTAAAAATAAAAAGTTTCTGCACAGATAAAAGCATAGCTACTAAAGTAGAAAGACAGCCAACCAACTGGGAAAAGGTATTTACCAATAATACATCTGACAAATGCTTAATATCCAATAGCTACAGGGAACTCAAGAAACTAATCCCTCCCAAACTCAACAAACCATTCACTGGGGAACTAAAGAGAGACTTATCAAAAGAAGAGATTAAAATGGCAGAAAAGCATATGAGAAAATGTTCATCATCCATGGTCATAAAGGAAATGCAAATAAAAACAACCCTAAGATACCACCTTACCCCAATAAGAATGGGCAAGATTTTGAACTCAGACAATGACAGATCCTGGCAGGGTTGTGGAGAAAAAGGAGCCCTACTGCACTAATGGTGGGATTGTAAGCAAATTCAGCCACTCTGGAAAGCAGGGTGGAGGTTTCTTAAAGAACTGAAAATAGACCTTCCCTACGATCCCGTCATACCACTCCTGGGCATCTATCCTGAACATCATAACCCAGAATATGATAAGCACTCTTGCTCAGCTAAGTTCATCTATGCACTATTCACAATAGCCAGGCGAAGGAAACAATCCAGATGCCCTACTGCAAATGAATGGAAACAAAAAATGTAGTATATATATACAATGGAATTCTACATAGCCAACAGACAAAATAAATAATGGCATTCGCAGGGAAGTAGATGAATCTAGAGTGAATCATGTTGAGTGACACAATTCAAGACCAAAGGAACAAAGGCATATGGTATCCTTAATATGTGGCTGTTGGATCCAAACAGTACAAGTGTGAAGACTAAATATTTGCATACCCAATGCTATGGACATAGTATTGGAAATATAAACACAATTACATAGACATAAAAATTTATGATTCTATAGATATAATGTTTTATTATATAGATTAATATGTATCGATGACATACAAACCCATCGCCTAATTTTAATTATGTTCTAAAATCTAAGTGCTGGTGATTGTATATAGATTCCCTTCTTGAATATTTATTTGTCAAATGTGTCATTTGAAATATGATGTAAAAATCAATGTTAATAAATTCTCTAATTAAAAAAAGAAACAAAATTGAACTTAGTGGGACATGGTGGCTCATGCCTGTAATCCTACTCAAGAAGCTAAATCTGAGGATCATGGTTCAAATCTGGCCCTGGCACTAAAGAACTTGAGACTCTTATCTCCAATTAACCACTAGAAAATGTGACGTGGGGCTTTGGCTTAAGGGGTAGCATGGTAACCTAGAGCTGAAGAGCTCAGGAACAACACCCAGGCCCAAAGTTCAAGCCCCATGACCAACAAAAAAAAAAGATAATGAACCTAAGACTATTTCAATTGATTAGATTGAACTTTTCTTATTTATTTATCATATTGTATTCTTTCCTGATTTTTTCCAAGTTTCTTTTTCCAAGAAATATGTCTCCTTGGGCCGGGAGTTTGGCCTAGTGGTTAAAGTGCTTGCCTAGCATGCATGAAGACCCGGGTTTGATTCCTCGGTACCACATACATAGAAAAAAGCCTGAAGTGGTGCTGAGGCTCAAGTGGTAGAGCTCTAACCTTGAGAAAATCCAAGGACAGTGCTCAGGCCCTGAGCTCAAGCCCAGGACTGGCCAAAAAAAAAAAAAAAAAGAAAAGAGGGTTATATTATGTTGCTATATGTCTCCTTCAGAAAAGAGGGTTGTATTATGTTGTTATAAGTGATCCAATTTTAGTTTTATGAAGAAAAAAAAGAAATTTGGTGATGAATAACTTTTGACAGCAGATTACAATGATTGTCATTTCACATTTGCTTTTTAATTCTTATCTGGGAATTAAATTTTGAATATAGTATGGACTCATGGTGTTAAAAGAGAATTTTGTTACTTATTTTAAAGTATGTCAGTCACAGTAATTACCCTTGAGAAATAGTATTCTTTCATCATGAATTTGTGGAATGTTGATTCGTCTATTAAAGTATCTAAAATTATTCATTTAAGATCCTTAAAACTGGGGATTTTGCATTGGACTATGAGACACACTGAGTGTTTAAAGTGATTACTAATTGCCACCTTGATTCTACACAAACTTTGAAGTATTTCTAATAGACTTTACACAGGTTTAAATTAATTCAAATCTACATTAATTTAAAATATATGTTCATACTACATGACATTTTCACATTGATGGAGATAGAAAAGATGTCACTAAAATAGAGCAAACTAGAATTTCAAAGTTCTGAAATGTTTGGTTATTGGGATTATGAAAAAAAGTTTTTTCAGACCTAGTGGTGCTTGCCTAGCATGCATACAGACCAGGGTTTGATTTCTGGGTATCAAATACATAGAAAAGCAGGAAGTGGTACTGTGATACGAGTGGTAGAGCACTAGCCCTGAGGAAAGCGCAAGGACAGTGCTCAGGCCCTAAGTTCAGTCCTCAGGACTGGTAAATAAATAAATAAAAAGTTTTTTCAGTTATATTTCAAGTTTTAACCTCATACTATCTTGTAATCATGTTAAGTCCTAAGAGCAGGCTTAATACTCACTGTCAAACTTGGAATAGGAAAATATATTATTTATCAATACTTTTTTCAGAGTATTGACTAAAAAGCATTTTAAATAGAAGCTGATCCTTTCAATTAAACTTTCCCTTCTGGGAGGTTTACCTTTTAAAATAAATGAATGTATTCCAATATTTAACAGATGTTTTAATAAAATTCAGAGAGTTTAAACTCTCTAAAATATTTTTCCTGGCACCTTTAAATGATTTTATTTTCTTCCTCATTTCAGATAAATGTAAACTAAAAGGAAGTATGACTGCTTTGATGGAGACCACAGCCGGGGATCTTAGTAGCAGGGAACTCTTCATCTACCACCTGACAAGTCAGAGAAACTTTTGACTAATAAACTCATCCTCACCCCTGGGTCCCAAAATTTTTTCAGTTGTTTGATTTTAATGAATGCTTAGGCAAAAAAGGAGATCTTAATTGCCTCCTGCTGCTATCTCAGGAAATAGAAATAAATACCTCTGGGGAAAAAAATGTAGCTAATCAACTTCTAATTACATCATCTCCTCTTTTCCCCCAGAGAAAACAGTGTCTAGGTTTTTTAGGTTTATTTTTGTGACATAGGGCCTCCAGGCCTTGCTATGTAGTCTAGGCTTGCTTTAAACTCTGCCGTCCTTGGATTGTAGCCATGGGCCACTATGCCTTGTCTCAAAGTTTCATGTTGTTCCTAAAAGTGATACATGGACCATGATTATCCTTGTTTGTTTTCAGCCTCTTCTTAATCAAATTTGTGTGAAGAAACAAAAAGGAAGCTAAAATTCCCCCTGATGCAAAAATCCAGAAAATACTTTGGTTAAAGAAAAAGTCACAAGTTGTAAATATGCAGTGGCCACTGAATTGTGTCTGAACTTTTTCCTTTTGCAAGTGTTTTTTCCTCTGAAACTTATGATTTCAGAAATAAGTATATCATTTTGAAAATAAAAACACTTACTAGATATCAGACACAAAGCCACCAAGACAATGTTCTGACCTGCTCTAGTGAGTTGACAGATTGAGATGATTGTACTGATACATCTGGGTATTTACATAGATATAAATGCAAACATTGGTAGAAATTAGTTATGACTTTTTGCTCAGGGCATGAAAGATGATAGCTAAATGCTACCTATAAAAGATTGTGCCCATTGCCTTCACAGAAAAGTGATAGAATAGAAATGGTAAATAAAAAATGTTTTCCATTAGATAAAGAAAACAAAGCCCAGAAATATCAAAGATAATCTAAGATAGGATGACATTCAAAAGTCAAGCAGAGTTCATCAACTTTCACCTTACGATCAACAGATACTGTGTTGTTTCAAATGAAAGTACATGAAAATATGTTTATATGATTTTAGGAAAATGAAATACACTGGTTCAAGAGAAAATGTAATTTCCCAAGGTATACATGCCCTTAGGGATTTTAGATAAGAATGCGGTGATGTGAATTACAAAGCTAAGTAAAGTTGAAAAAATGTTCTGCTTAATGATAAAACTGAGCAAACACATGGAGAACATGACATGCCCTAAAGTTAACATTTATAATGAAAATGAAATAATCTGAGAATAAAGACTTGGAGGAAATAGAAGAAATGAATGCATAATCAGTCAATGGCCAAGTTAGGAATGGAATTTGTTAACTGTTAATAATAAAATCCAGAAGTCCCAGGTTTATAAAGCAAATTACAATCTCTCTTTTTTTTTTTTTTTTTTTTTTTTGCCAGTCCTGGGCCTTCAGCTCAGGGCCTGAACACTGTCCTTGGGCTTTCTGAAGGCTAGAACTCTACCACTTGAGCCATAGCATCACTTCTGGCTTTTTTCCTATGTATGCAGTACCGAGGAATTGAATGTGGGTCTTCATGCATGCTAGGCAAGCACTCTACCACTAAGCCAAACTCCTGGCCATTTTATCAAGTATTTTACAAGATGCCCAAGGACAGTGCTCGGGCCATGAGCTTAAGCCCAGGACTGGCAAAAAAAAAAATACTTGCTAAATTAGTGAGCATAACATAATATTCATAGTACATATCCAAGAAAAATCATTTAAAACATGTCTAAATTACTAAAATTCTGGCTCAATAGGTTTATGCTTCATTCCCTAGAAGGTATTTTCTTTTTTTGTAGTTCACAGTAGTGCAGTCAAGCTTGAATCCACCAGATTTTTTTTCTCATTGAAAGAAGCAAATCCTTGTAACCAAGGCAACTAATATTGATTCTGGTTACCTATTCCACTTTGGCGTGCTTTCCAAGGCTAGATTTGCGGGCACAGTGGACATTGCAGATAACACCAGAGGTCAACCAATATTGAAAGACTTAGGAAGACCTTTTCTAAATAAGAGGAGGTACTTGCATTCTCCTAGTATTTTTAATTAAAATCTTCTATTTTAAAATCATTTCTGATTTGCAATTAATTTGGAGATAAAATTGTTTTGGCATACTTCCAAAACATCACTAATACCTTACATTACCACAGTATGTTTTTCTAAATCTTAAAGCCAACATTGATATACAAATCTACAGATTAGAATTTCACCAGTTCTTCTATTAGTGTCCTCATTTTATTTCGGGATCCAGTCTAGATGCCACAATTCACTTATTTGCCATGTCTCCTTAGTCTCACTAGATCTATGACAATATCTGTCTTTCCTTATTTTTATAGGTAAATATTGGTATTATCTTTAAGTAGTTGGACAAAGGAGTTGCAATTTGATAAAGCAACTTGATAGAGTTTTGTGGAGTACTGGGCTAGGATCTTATGTAGAATATATTACGATCTTACTTTACTTAGGCTGGGGTTATAAGTTTGGGAAAACAATGACAGACAGGTTGACCTCTCATTTCACCTTTTGACAAAGATACATAATATTCACCTTTATCCATATAAACATCATCATTTGCCTAAGGCATATCTGTCAAGTTTTACTACCATAAAGTTAGTATCTCTCTTTTTTTCTTCTTTTTTTCTTTTTTTGTCAGTCAGGGGACTTGAACTCTAGGCCACGGTGCTCTTCAGCTCAAGCCCTTGAGCCACAGCACCACTTCCGGTTTTCTGGCGATTAATTGGAGATAGGAGTCTCATGGACTTTAGTGCACAGGCTAGCTTTGAACCATGATCCTCAGACCTCAGCCTCCTGAGTAGCTAGCATTACAGACAAGTGTGAGCTACCGCACCCAACTTAAAGTTAGTTTCTCTGTCTTCCCATGTTCTATTATGCTGAATGAAATCTCTAAAGAATAGCCCATCTTCAGGACAGAGAGACTACCACCTAATTAGTGAATTTAATTAGTTTGAACTCTATTAGTTCCACTAATATATATATTAATGAAACTTTTGTAAAAATAGTTAATAGTTTTCATTTATTTCTATGAGTATATATCTTTATACATTGATTTTATACCTTGGGTTATAATCTTAGTCTGCATTGTTCTGTACTCAAATTGTTAGTTTATTTTGGGTTAGCATCTATATTGTTTGACATAATTCCATTATTTGGGTTTTTTTAACAATGTTTGGGGTCTTATATCCTTTGTGTATATGTGTGCTTGTGCGTTTGGGCGTGGTGTATGTCAATACTGAGACCTGAACACAGGACTCTGTCCCTTAGCTTTTTCACTCAAAGCTAGCCCCTCTACCACTTGAGCCACAACTTCTCTTTCAGCTTTTCTCATGGACTTTTCTGCCCAGCCTGGCTTTGAACCACAATCCTCAGATCATAGTCTCCTGAGTAATGAGGTTTACAATTATGAGCCACTGTTAACCAGGTAACAATATCTTTTACTCACATGGGTAGTTCTAAATTCAGACTTACCCCTGTATTCCAGGTGTACTCTTCTTTTTTTTTTTTCTAATCTCTACTTGGATAGCTAATCAACATCCTATATCAGTACATCCAAATTAAAACATCTAATCTTCCTAGTGTGTCCTTACTCAGTCTTCCATCTCATCCAGTGCAATACAAATCTGAGCCATGAAACCAGTACATTCTCTAGCAGCTAATAGTCTCCTGAGGTGAATTCTTGAAAATGATTCCTAGATCCTCTCCCCAGGACCCTCAGAAATGCGTGTGGGCTGTAGTCATTATCCCTTTCTTCATAAAAGTTAAAAACATAATCAATTCTTGCAAATCCTTTTTTCTCTCTTTGGTGCAGAAATAATTTATACGTCTTCCCTGTGTAAGGGAAGTGGAGATGACAGCATTCTCTCACACTTACGTTTAGTGGGTAAACTTTATATGGGAAGAATTTATTTGACTCTTGAAATTCAAACTGAAGCTTTGGGGGCAAGAGGAACAATGAAACAAAATTTTCCTATCAAAAGGCTCTAAAGTAGCCAAACTTTCAAGCTATCATTCTACTATGGATATTTTAATATAATTAGAATTCTCACTCTTCTGCATCTAGCCCTATTTGCTTTGAATGGCATTGGCTCAGTGAAGATGGGGGATGCTTAGAAAATAGATCAAATTCAAGGTTAGAAAAATTGTTACCCAGACAGGCACCTGTGGCTCACACCTATAATCCTACCTACTCAGGAGGCTGAGATCTGAGGATTGAGGTTCAAAGCCAGCTCTGGCACAAAAGACCTTGAGAAGCCAACACAGTGGCTCACGCCTGTAATCCAAACTACGTGGGAGGCTGAGATCAGAGGATCAAGGTTCAAAGCAAGCTTGGACACAGAAGGACCTGAGACTCATGTCCAATTAACCTCTAGAAAACAGGAAGTGGGGCTTGGGTCAAGGGTAGGGCAATAGCCTTTAGCTGAAGAGCTCAGGGACAGCACCCAGGCCCAGAGTTCAAATCCCATAACCCACCAAAAACAAAGAAAAAAAAAAGACCTTGAGACTCTTATCTCCAATTTACCACCAGAAAACCAGAAGTGCACTGTGGCTCAAGTGGTACAGCACTAATCTTGAGCTGAAGAGATCAAGAACAGCACCCCAGGCCCAGGGTTCAAGTTCCACGACCAAAACAAAAAAAAATTCTAAAAATGAATCCACTTAACTCATTTCTTAAACGAAGTATCCAGACACGATTTCTACGATTTCTATGTGTCATGTTGCCCGGTGCACATTCGATTCCTAATGTATCAAGCTGTGCATGAGGAGATGGTACAAATCTGGCCAAGGATGCTGTGCCTAAGGCACTGACAAAGAAAGAACAAGACTTCCTTAGTTTCAGAAAGAAAGAAAAAAAGAAAGAAAGAAAGAAAGAAAGAAAGAAAGAAAGAAAGAAAGAAAGAAAGAAAGAGAGAGAGAGAGACAGAAAGCTGTAGCAAGGCAAATACAATCATTCAGTAACAGCCCTCCAGAGTAGCAGTCTCCAAACGAGTCACATCAGTCCAGGAATTTCAATACTATATATTAGAACTATTATTTTCATTTCTATTCTATCAAAAGATAAATGGTAGGGTAGCTACGCTTTATTATTTCATATACCAATTGACCCTGGCACCCTGCCTAATTCTGTGTCAAGTAGCCCTATGAACACTCAATCCCTGACGTCATCTTGGAGGAAGGTAGGAGGATCACGACGTTGGCAGTGGTTCCAGCACATGTTCATGTGCCTGCAGCATATTATAATATATTGTAGTTAACTTGAACCTGACAGGGAAGCCAAGTTCATCTAAAATTAAATTTGCTGATACAGCTTTTTAATAAAGAAATCAGCCCCTGAAAAATTCATGTGGCACCGTGTATAAGCATCGCAGAAAATCAACTAATGTCCAAACAAAAGAATAAGTCCTCAACTACCTGGATGGCTTGGTGAGAACTTTCTACTACACTATGTCACCTTGTTTTGACTGAAAACAATTTTAAACATGGGGATAGAAGAGTTCCCACAAAGAAAACACCGATTAAATATAATACTAATAACACAGTAAAAATAAATTAGAAAATGACACACTGACATTTTGTGAGAGCCTGACCCAGCCACGTGCATGTAAAAACAAGGTGCTTCTAAACTTACTCAGTACGTAATGTGTTTAAAGTCTCAGTGTGATAGACAGACAGACAGATAATTCTAGAAAATAAAAAAATCTAAGTATCTGAGAGTTTCATTTACTGGATAGTTGGGTATAAAGAATGTACAATTTACTACAGAATTGCTATGTCCTGAGAAACTTAATAGAAACTTGAAAAAATAATACACATAAACCTATTCATTTTATTTCATATCAATACTTTTTTTCACTGTGAGTATTTATGCACCTATTAAAGGCTCTCCTCTAACATCAGAATCAAGTTGCTGTGTCTAGTTTCTCCACTTCCAATTTTTCATTCATTTCAGATTGATTTCAGACATTTGTTATTTATCCTAGCAGCCACAATCTAGTTCTGCAAAATGCTTGCCTACATTGAACATACAATATACAATGTTGAAAATGTGAACTGCTTTGCACTAATAGTTCATGTCTCCGCCTATAAATGTTGAGTTTGACTTGCTTTCTTTGAAACCCAGAAAAACTCCCTCTGGATCCCATGAGTTTGCTCCAGCTGTCCTGGAAAAATGTCTGAGTCCAAGTCCAAGGCAGAAGATGTACAAAATAAGCCAAGAACATTTATTCATACCAAATTAGAGGGAGGAAAACTCTAAAAGATTATTAAAGTCATATTGGAGCCAACTTAAAAGAAGGCTCCATAAATAAACAAAAGTTTAAACAAAATAAGCACTTAGCGGTAATAAATACTTATTGTTTTTTTAAAGCCATAAAGTTTGAGGCAATTTTTTATTCAGTAAAGATAACATTCACATTAAAACATGAACATTAAAATTCACTGAAAAATATAAATTAAGCTAAAAATGCTATTCTAGCTTACATAAGACTAGGGAAAATGCTCTAAAATGAACCTCCAAAGAAGTTTCTCTGCAAAGGCAGTGCTAGTCATAGTTAATATATGAACTAATTAAACAGAACATTGAACATTAGCCCCCAAAAATCTTGCTTTCTTAAAATATATTATTCATGTATTTAAAAACAGAATGCTATAAAAAAAACAAATACCTGGTTGAAAATTATCTAGTGTCAAGCACATGATATAAGTTGTCAGCAACAAACAGCTCTTCATGGAATGTATATTTTTGGTTTATGGTCAATTTTTTTCTTTCAAATGATCCTGGTATTTTTGTTGGAACCATCTGGCAATACTATTTCCAAATAAGCATTGGAAACTCTAGTATGGAACTTTGCATGCTGCTATGCAAATAAGGTCAGGGATAGTTAAAGCTATAAACTATAATTGATGAAGACTTCAGCTGAACAGAAGGTCTTCTATTTGCCAAGTGAGTACTGTGCTAGATTCTTGAAAGAGAAATCTCAAATGTACATTTTAAGAAAACTCAAAGAGTAAGAGAACTTCGCAGTTATTAAAAGTTGATACAAGGAACTGACCAATTTAAAGATGGAAAGAGGACAAGAATGAAAATCACAAGCCATAAAGAACAAAGACAAAGGTCAAGATTTGTGACACTTCATTGAAGAAAAGATATTGGAGGTTCAATAAGAGCATTACAGTGCCTGTTATCCAATTACCTACAGGCTTTCCTTATACTAATAGTTGGATGAACTTGACTTTTTTGGGAGGGGCAGTCCTGGGGCTTGAACTCAGGGCCTGAGCACTGTCCTTCAACTTTCTCAAGACTAGAGCTCTACCACTTGAGCCACAGCACCACTTCCGGCTTTTTTCTATGTATGAGGCACTGAGGAATTGAACCCAGGTCTTCATGCATGCTAAATCAAACACTCTACCCTAGATCAAACTCCTGGCTGAACTTGACTTCTTATTTTGAAAGTCATGGGACTTGTACTCAGAGTCTGAGCTCTATCTCTGAGTTTTATCACTCAAGGCTAACACTCTACCACTGTAAACCACAGCATCACTTCCAGTTGTCTCATGAACTTTTGGGGCAGGCTGGCTTCAAACCACCATCCCCAGATTTCAGTCTCAGATCTCAGGGAGGATTATAAGTATGAACCACTGGGGCTCATATCTTAACTCTTATAACTTATAACTTAACTCCTATATCTTTCATCCAGAATAGTGGATCACATTGTTTCCAGTGTTTCCATTGACTCTATTAATTGTATATATAATAAGTTAACACTACAGTTAAGTTTTTAATACTTTAGAATTGAAAAACAGAAAACTGTTGAGCAGATTCCTGTCTCTTACATCTAACTACCCTTCTTGGTAAATACTTAGAAAAGTCCTGCACAAAATATGTGCAGAGGATGTTCTTGGCTGGTATTTATAACAGGTAATATTAGAAAAAATAATGGGAAAATAAAGAATGGTTTGTCTCATTGCTTTTCATTTTAACATTTGCCCAGATATGTTTTGTTTATTTTTCAAATTATCTTCAGATTCAATTTTGTTTAGCTCCAGGGGGAGAATTCATTGGTATTTTTTATTAGACTGCTCTTAAATTTATATGCTAATTTAAGAGGATTGATCTTTTTATAAGGTTAAATTTACCCCAAAACAAAGAATATCTTTTTACTTAAGTTTCCTGTTCTTATTTTTGTACTTTTTCAGAATTCACAGTTCATCCTCAGACCATTGATTCGTGTGAGTAGGATTGATATTAATCTGATAAGGGGAGCAGGTACTTGACCTTGCTCCTTCAATCACTAGTATGGCCTTTAGAAATGAGCATATGTCTACATCTAGATAACAGTTTCTGGATCCATTAAGAAAAGAGTCAGTCCGGTATGCTGGCTCAGGCCTGTAATCCTAGCTACTCAGGTGGCTGAGATCTGAGATTGTGGCTCAAAGCCAGCCCAGGCTGAGACTCTTATCTCCAATTAATCACCAGAAAACCGGAATGGCACTGTGGCTCAAGGGGAATAAGGCAGTAGCCTTGAGCTGAAGAGCTTAGAGACAATGTCCAGGCCTAGATTTCAAGTCCTACAACTCAAAAAAAAAAATCATACTTTTCTGACATTGCCAAAATGATGAAATATGTACCTGCTGCTGTTTGGAACAATCCTGAAAATAAAGCCAATGCTTACTTTTTTTATTTCTTTTCTTATCTATTTGTGCCAGTAATGGGGCTTAAACTTGGAGCCTAAGTGCTGTCCCTTAGCTTTTTTACTCAAGGCTAGCATTAGTTTATCCCTTGACCCACAGCTCTACTTCTGGCTTTTTTTGGGGGGGAGGGAAGAGTTTCATCTACTTTCCTTCCTGAGCAGGCTTCAAGCCATAATCTTCAGTTCCCAGCTTCCTAAGTAACCAAGATTACAGGTGTAAGACATTAGTATCTACCTAAACTTTCTCCTTTTTTTCATTTTTATTATCAAGGTAATGTATAGAGGGGTTACAATTAACATTCACCAGATAGTAGGTGCATTCCTTCTCAGACAATGACACCCGCTATGTTTTTGTTCCCATTTCACTCTCCTCACCCCAGTCAGTACACATGCAGAACTCTCCTAGCAGAGGATTACAATCGTGTAAAACTTAGATACATAAGATCATATAGGATGAGACTAAATGGAAGGACCTCTAGGATATGAAAATAAGAGCTTTATCTTGAGTGATTGTTGTTCTTAATGTACTATGCTATTTCTCTTTTCCTTTGCTACCCTTTAGTTAATCTCATATTGTTACTATCTCTGACTTTATTACCTAGTACGTTGTATATACATTTATTTACTTATTTGAAATAGGAAAGGGTAGGGGGGGAAACAGCTAAACTCTTTCTTAAAGCAAGTCTAGGGATGGAAAAAGTCAAATACCTGACAATAATTGTATATCCTAGATCAAGTGTTGTCTGATCCTATCCTGCAGAATCAATATATTTATTTTCTTTGTGTATACCAGGTCAAGTTGAACTTTATTATTTATAACTGAGAGAGGCAACATGGCTAAATTTTTGTATTGTTTTGCAATGCCAGATAGAGGATGTTTCAATTGCATAGTGTTATATTTGTCTTCTGGGTCACTCTTTTTTCACTTTATCTGGCTTAAGATAGTGGAAGGACACTATAGGCAGTGCCGAAGTCTTGCTCTCCCTAGACAAAAGCCCATAAACATTTTTGTTAGAAATAGTTTTGTCTCTTGGCTGGACAAGAGAGAGAGAGTCTGCGTAAGGACATGCAATTAAACTTCCAGTAAAGATTTCAGCTCAGGAAGAAATAGCTTTCCCAGATCTGTTTCTCTCTACCCACTAGATGTCATTCCATATGTATAAGACTCCTTACCACCGTGCTTCTAAAGAGCCTCCCCCACCCAGTACTTTCTGCTGAACACAAATATGAGCCTCCTAGTTATTGCTTCACAAAGCAGAGGCAGGCTTTATAACTGATTAAACACACGTAAAAGATAGGGGGGTTAAAATTCTAAACAGTTCAAATATGTGCAACCAAAAACTACAAAGTATCTTTAATATACCTGTCCTCATTTCACATATTCTGTAGCTTATTGCTCGAAACACAAAACACAGCAAGTCTAGCAATACAACAACTCCAGCAAATGTGCAGTACACCATTTCCCAACAGGGGCCTCAGCCTATCACAGCAGGTGGCTCTACATCTCAGTGATGTGCAAGCCTGTCACTGCTGACTTTCCTGCTGATGCTGCAGCTTCTTACATTCTACATAAGCAATTTCTATACCATTGCTTTTGCACATGACTTACAGAAATGGCTAATATGAATTTGGCTTAACCTAGTCATTTGAATATTGGGCAAATAGACAAAATATCCCAGAAAATACATAATTAATGTGTGCATGCATTTACATTGCCCTAAAATATTTTAAATATTTCTTTCTTTATTAGCATATGCTAACAAATTACTGTACAAAGGAGTTTCCTCCCAGTATTTTCATATGTGCCCACAATGTCCCCTGATCAAACTGAGCCCCTCTGTCACTCTCATCTGTGTGGTGATATACACAACATAAAACATGTATTATGGGGGAGCAAGGAGGAAAAGGGAGACAAAAACATGGGAAGGAGCATCAAGATTCAAGAAGTAATGTACCCACTACCTGATGAGTGTAACTATAACCCTTCTATACATTATCCCAACAATAAAATACAATTAAAAATTTTAAAAAGTATCAGAGTAGAGAAAACTGTAAAATCACTACTTACTTCCATTCCTCTCTATTTATTACACTGTGATATATAGGTGACTTCTTGTGTTTTGCACTAGAACTTATTACTTGCATTTTTTTTTCTTCCTACATTTCTTTCCCTTTATTCTTTCCTTCCCTATTGTACTTTTTTCTTATTGTACAAAGTCCTTTGCTGGATCCCAGATTAAATTATGGTATTTTGAGTAGGTGGTATTTTATTGATAGAATTCAGTAAGTCTGTATGGGTACATTGACTTAACACTAAATTAAGGGTTCTTCATGTATCTGAGGAATATTATTAGGCAAGAGGTCTACTTGCATCAGTCTCCTGAATAAATTCTAAGGAAGAAAATAGTCCAGATGTACATTTCAGTTTTAAGGTTGAGAACAAATGGTCCTAGACTAAAGGACAATAATGCAATGCAAAATGCTGAAATAGCCAGAAGGCTGTGGCTGGCTTTAAAGGTATAGAGCTCACAGCATTAAAGGATAGCACCCTTGAGACTTACAGCAATGACTACTCTTAGCCTAAACTGTTTCCCATTGCCATCCTCTGGCAAGAAGGTAAGTAGGCCAGCAGAGCCATCAACTAGGAAAACTGATCATCACTGATATGCTAGTTAGACTTGGTCACTGTACCAAAATACCTGTGATAATTTATAAGGAGAAAATAATTTATTTGGGCTTACAGGTTTGGCCCTGTAGCACTGGGCCTGTTGAGGCAGAATGTTGTGTTGAGAGAGCTTGAGAAGGCAAAAGCACTCACCTCATGGACAGGAAGTGAAAAGACACAAAAGAAGGATCTGAGGTCCTGTCGACCTCCAGCAGCAATAACTTTCACAATGCTAAGTCATCAGTGAAAGCTAAAAAGGTCCGTCTTATGAATCATTGCTATCCCAGCCCCTAGCACAATACCTGGCACATAGTAGATGTATATCAAGTATTCATGGAATGAATAAACTAGAAAAGAGATGCATTACCTTTTCAACTATGGGAATATACTCCAAAAGTTGCCTTTAAAAAATGTATGAAGGGAATGTTTGTGAACACTTAAAATTCCAATCAAGGTGACTGAGAGCCGTCTCAAGGAGGCAGAACTGGCATTTGATTGTAAGTAGAATCCTAATCAAGTATATCAGACTCATGTTTGGAAGTTTAAAAAAAAAATCTATGAATAGAAGATGATCAGCCAGCCACAGAAGCAGGGGGAAAACAGGATCCCAGAGGAGGAAAATGTTGACAAGTAATTTTGCAAGTGTTGCCTAGAGGAAAAGAAATTCTGATTAAACACTAACATTTTGAATTTCTTGACAGCACCATTCCTAGAGTACCCCAATCTGTCCTAGCTGCAAGGCACTGCTTGAATTGGACTACTCCTACTTGCATTCTTTGCTCACCAAACTTGTGCCCATCCAGGAATTCTCACTTCTTGAGGATAGTTCTCTAAAATTGGATGAATGAGCTGGGTGCGAGGGCTCACACCTGTAATCCTAGCTACTCAGGAGGCTGAGATCTGAGGATCAAGGTTCAACACCGACCCAAGCACAAAAGGACCTGAAACTCTTATCTGCAATTAACCTCTAGAAAACAGAAAGGGGGCTTGGCTCAAGGGTAGGGTGGTAGCCTTGAACTGAAGAGCTCAGGGACAACGCCCAGGCCAATTTCAAGCCCCATCACCCATTAAAAAAAAAATTGGACAAATGAGACTGTAGGAAACAAACTTCTGAGAATATAAGTAATGCCAGATCTCTCCCAGAAAAAGGATGGCCTTATCTCAATGGGGTGGAAAATGAGATTACTAAACTCCTGGGCTGAGGAATAGGTCTGCTCTGTTGGAAGAAACACTCCCAGGTTAAAGCCCCAAACTCCAGAACGTGTCTATGATGATCAGCCTTCCACAAGTGACTCCTCTACCTTGCCTAGGCCCTTGTCATCATCACCTGTTTCCCTTGAGCCAGGTGAACAACACAATATGGTGGATATTGCTTGGTATCTTAGTGGCATAAAATCCGCATAAGAAATATCCTGGAGCTCCCAAAAACTTGTAAGGAGATTTTTTTTTAATTCTCTATTGTTCTGCAGAATAAATAAGAGCAAAACCAAACACACACACACACACACACACACACACACACACACACACACACCCCACCATTCTCTGTTACTGTGATAGTATTTTATCAGGCCAGTTTCTCTCAGAAATGTTAGGCCGCTTTTATCATAACTCCGGTAACATTCAAAGCCACTTACTTTTTGTTTCTGTGCAGTCTACCACCAAGTCACCAGCTGTCTCCAAAGTACTAACTTCATCTTGTTCGTTGATGTCTTTGATGCCTCTGAAGTCTTTGATAGGGAGCTGCCTTCCAAGATGGTACCTTTTGCCATATCCTCATAAAAGAAAGGGGTAAAAAGGGAAAGCTAGCTTCTCTGAACCTTTTCTTTTTTTGTTTTGCCAGTCTTGGGACTTGAACTCAGGGACTTAACATGACCCTTGGACTTTCTCAAGACTACAGCTCTACCTCTTGAGCCACAGCACCACTTCCAGCTTTTTCTATGTATGTGGTATCAAGGAATCTAACTCGGGTCTTCGTGCCTGCTAGGCAAGCACTCTACCACTAGGCCAAACTCCTGGCCCCTCTTTGAGCCTTTTTAACAAGGGTACTGCAGTAATCCCATTCCTGAGGTCAGGGCCTACATAGATGACCCGATCACTTCTACTCACCCCCTCCTTCTACTGTCAGAGCACTAAGGATTAAGTGTCCACATGAATCACATCACTTCTTCCACTGCCTCTCTTCCACTTAAATAGAAGTTAAGAATTTTATATTGACTGTTTTGTTGGGGCCAGCATTTATCTTGTATGGTTATTGCAGTAAAAGAAATGTTATGAATGGTTGTGGGTCACAACCAACATAGCATGGCTGCACACTCACTCCTAAGTGTTACTATGGCAATTCACACAGTGATTTGATATGATTATTATGATTACCTCAGGCAGTTCAGAGGCTCTCACACATGATCAGTCCTGCCAAGAAAACAAGTACTCCACAAAGATTGGAATGGGTAATGGGAGCAACCAGCTTCAACTATATCTTACCTATTTGGGACCCAGTAAAAAAGGAATAATTCCATATAGACAAGTTTTTAAGGCAGCTAAGTAGAGTTTGCCCTTAACTATATTTTAAGACATCTGATTGATGTAGTTAAATAGCATAATCTTTATATCTCTAACAAAACTACACCAAACACAATTTAATGATCTGATGATAATTTAAGGTCATCAAAACATAAATTTATTATTGGACTAATCCAAGGAGTAATTGATCTGGGAGCATCTGTCCCATTAAATGACTCTAGAGCTGGATGTACTTTAGCAGATGTGTCAACTTTTTATGATTTTTCTTTTCTCCCCTTTCTCTAAACTGCTACTTTTAATCTACAGTAGAATCAGAAGCCAAATAATGAAGCTTTTAAAATTACATACAATTTACAAGTAAAAGTGAAACGGCCTAAGAGGAACCCTGTCAAAATGCAAACCATGGTTGCCTCTGGGTAGGGACTTAAACTTTTTTTTTCTTTCTCGTTATTTTTATAATAATTAAGAGTAATTTTTATGATCAATCATGCAAATCAGCAAAACCAAAGTAAACAGGATTTGAGCAATGTCTTCACGTTCCTCAGGTAGAAAAATGTCCCAGTTGTTCATCCTTACAGTTTCTGACAGCTCTCCTAACAGACTTCAGACCACATTGTTAATGACAGACAATGAAAAAGAACCTGCTGTTCACAAGAAACTTTTCTCCTACCATAGGAACTACATAGTGATTCACATTACAATTAAAAGCTTCATTTGATGTGCATTAAAATTAGGGGTAAAAATAATGAAGTTACTTACATCAGGGTTAAATAGCCTTGTATGTCCCTTCATCAACATACAGGTCTGTATCTGTCAGTCATATCAGACCTAAACCCTCATGCTTCTCCAAGCAGTGCTGGGAGGGGGCCTGCCAAAGTATTCTCTTCATGTCTCATCATTCTCACTGTACATTACCAAACAGTCTTCTTTCCAATAAGTCAATTTTTTAGACATGTTAAGATCATCAGAGACAAAGATCAAAAGTCATTACTCTTTTGGTTAATTTTCATCTTGCTGTTTATAAGTACAGCCCAAGGGAAGCAGTTCTCAAGTTTCAGGAACAATTTATGGCTAACTACTATGAAAGCAAAATAGAAAGAGACTCAAAGAAGTGTGAAACTAAACCTCTCATCTTCTCTACAGCTCCTCCATTCAGCCAATCCAATTCCCTAACCTAACCAGAGCTTCTGTATGGCAAAGAAAGCCCACAGAGTGGGAAAAAATCTTCACTAACCATACAACAGACAAGGGCCTCACATCTAAAATATACTGATAGCTCAAAAATGTGAATCTCTCAAAAACAAATCCCATTAAAAGATGGGCTAAAATCCAGGAGTTTGGCCTAGTGGTAGAGTGCTTGCTTAGCATGCATGAAGCCCTGGGTTCGATTCCTGGTACCACCTTACATAGAAAAAGCCAGAAGTGGTGCTGTGGCTCAAGTGGCAGAGTGCTAGTCTTGAGCAAAATAAAGTTCAAGGACAGTGCCCAGGTCCTAAGTTCAAGCCACAGGACTAGCAAAAAAAAATATTTTTAAATAAAAAATAAATTTTTTAAAGGTGGGCTAAAGTCTCAGGTCTGTCTTAAAGAGAGATTTCTCTGAAGAAGAAATAAGAATGGCCTGTACACACATGAAGAAATGCTCCACATTTCTGGCCATAAAAGAAATGCAAATCAAAACAACTCTAAGATTCCACCTTATTCTAGGTAGAATGCCCATTATCAAATAATCTAATAACAGATGCTGGTGGGGATGTGGCCAGGAGGAATCACTACTACATTGTTGGTGGGAGTGCAAACTTGTTCAACCAATTTGGAAAGTGGTATGGCAATTCCTCAGAAGACTAAACGTAGAATTCCCTTATGACCCAGCAATTCCACTCCTTGGCATTTACCCAAATGTCCAGAACCAAGGATATACTAGAGTTACTAGCACAACGATGTTCATTGCAGCACTGTTTACCATAGCAAAGATATGGAACCAACCCAGATGCCCCCCAGTAGATGATTGGATCAAGAAGATGTGGTATTTACACACAATGGAATTCATGCTGCCATTAGAAAGAATGGCATCAAAAGGAAGTATGACTATGACTGTATTACAGAAAAATGTGTAAGGCACGTACTATAAAAATTCACTGATTTACAGAGCTTTCCTGTGTAAATAGGGAGATTATGTCTCAATAAAACTGCTTTTAAAAACAAAAAAAGAAAGAAAGAAAGAATGGCATTGCCCCATTTGTAAGGAAATGGAAAGACTTGAAAATAATCATATTAAGGGAAGTAAGCCAGACCCAAAGGAATATAGACTCAATGGTTTCCCTCATTTGTTATAATTAATACACATTTAGGACTCCCCTAGCAGAGGATTACAATAGCTCAAAAGCTATGTACATAAGGGCATACAGGATGAGGTTAACTAAATGAACTCTAGGTTATGGAAACAAGAGGTTTATCTTCATGATTATTGTTCTTAATGTACTATGTGAAGTTATTTCCTTTCTCTTCTTTTTCCACTTATAGTTAATCTCATGTGGTTACTGTATCTGACTTTGTTAACTGGTATGCTGTATATACACTTGCTTATTTGAAATAGGGAATAAAAACATGGGCTAAAGACATGAGAAGAGGTATCAGGGTTTGAGAAGTAATGTACTCGCTGCCGGGTGAATATAATGGTAACCCCTCTATATATTATTTCTACAATAAAATACAATTTAAAAAATCTGGCTGGGAGTTTGGCCTAGTAGTAGAGTACTTGCCTAACATGCACAAAGTCCCGAGTTTGATTCCTTGGTACCACATATATAGAAAAAAGCTGGAAGTGGTGCTGTGGCTCAAGTGGTAGAGCTCTAGCCTTGAGAAAGTCAACAGACAGTGCTCAAGCCCTGACTTCAGTCCCTCGGACTGGCAAAAATAAAAAAAAAATTAAAAAAAATTATTGTTTATCCATCCTTGACACATTTCCCACTGTTGGTGTCCCCTAGCATCAAGGAGAGCCAAATCAAAGTTACTCCTCCTTCTCAATGTCACTCCCACCCATCATTTTCTTTTCACATCTATCACCCCATTTCTTCCCTTCAACCCAAATTATTAGAAGGCAGAACCTAATTTTTTTCCACTGTGGTCTCTTCCCCCTACAACTCTCTGCACACTGTTTTCCTATTAATCTTCTAACATTCTCATCAAGAACATTTTGGGATGCTTATTACACAGAGAATTTAGCACAAGTGCCTCTGACCAGAGTTCTCACATGTGGAGAACATGTGGCACAAGTGTTATATTTTGTTTGTATCCTTCAACATAGGTTCTCTGTTGTAGCACTTGCTTACTTAAAACCAAACACAAATGCTTGCATTGCTTTACAGTGAGAAAGACTCCAAAGGGAAGAAGTCTTAGAAATTGGCAGCAAGTTCTTGGGCAGCATGCAAATTCTCATTTCAAAAGTTCATTCAGCTTTCTTTTCTGTGTTTGTTTTCACAGGTATTAAGGTTTGTAGAGCAGAGGTTGGTTATAGGCAACCACAGTTTCAGGCCTGAATTTGAAGGAAATCTGAATCTGTCCATGTAGGTCTTATGACGACCACAGACAGGTACCACGTATAATTCATACTGACTGGAAGCTACCATCTTCCAGAAATATCCTACAATATAAACATCTCTGACAACTTGATAGAAATCCTTCTTCTTCCTCACACATGGCTGGCCTTGAGGAACACAGTATGATTGAACCAATTTGACCATCTCTCAAGAAAGACCCAGCACCATGTGATCTGAGCAATAAAGCAATCAATGTAACTCTAAAGTCCTGACATACCTGTTTCCTAGTGTCAAACATGCTCTTCAAAAATGTCTCTTTTATCTCTCCATTTCTCCATGTTTCATCTTCCAGTAGATACTTTCTGAACAGGAGTATGATCTACTTACCCAGCACCATCTCATACATTCCCCTTATCTGCTGAAACCAAAGAATGAGGTCAATCTCTTTGAATTGTATGGATGGAGGCTGAGAGAGAACTGGCTCTCCAAGGAAAATGAAGATGCTTTTATCAGAAGAAATAAATCAACCAGTGAAATCTAGAGGCAGTTTATTGTATTGCTGGGCATGCTTATTACTTCTCACAACTTTATATTTGTTGAAACTTTTTTAAGTTGGGCACCAGCCTATAATTGTAGCTATTCAAGAAAGTGAGATTTGAGAATCACAGTTCTAAACTAGCCTGGACAGGAAGATCTTTGAGATTCTTATCTTCAATTAATCATCCACAAAAATAAAAAAAAGCTGGAAGTAGAGCTGTGTTGTGTCTCAGTGGTAGAATGTTAGCCTTTAGAAAAAAAAAAAAAACAACAACCAAAAATAAATAAATAAAAATAAAAACTAAGGAGCCAGGCATAGTGGCCTGTAATTCTAGCTACTCAGCAGGCCAAGATCTGAGGATTGCAGTTCAAAGCAAGCCAGGGCACTAAAGTCTGTGAGACTCTTATATCCAATTAGCCTTGAGCCGAAGAGCTTAGGAACAGTGCCCAGGCACAGAGTTCAAGCCCCTTGACTGGGAAAAAAACAAACAAACAAACAAACAAAAAAAAAACCTCTAAGGGACACCATTCAAGCACTGAGTTCAAGCACTAGAACCAGTACAAACTTTTGTGGGGCTTGAATTCAGGCCTTAGGTCCTCTCCCTTAGGTTTTTTTTTTTTTTTTTTTTTTTTTGCTCAAGGCAGGCAAGGAGACACAGCTCCAATCTTGGTTTTTACTAATTAGCTGAAAAGAAAGATTTTCCCACATAGGCTGACCTTGAAAGGTGAACTTCAGATCTCAGCTTCCTGAGTAGCTAGGATTTACAGGCATGAGCTACCAGTGCCCAGCTTTTCTATTCAAAACTTAAGATGAGCTTTCATCAATGTCTTAACAAATTCTATTTCTAGAAACAGTGTTATCAAGGTCTAGGTTATCTTGCTTATGTAATTTGCAGGTTATATAATATGAAATAATCTTTGAATGCAGGTGGTACGGTCTGCATTTTGGGCTTAAGAAATTGAGCTTAGAAAGCCAGGTGTTATCTGGGAACTGGTAGTTCATGTCTGTAATCCTGCTTATTAGGGTCTCAGTTCAAAGCCAACCTGAACAAACGAATTTGAGACACTTTTATCTCCAAATAACCAGCAAAACAAAGTGGGATTGTGGTTTTTAAGTGATAGACTGCCAGGATATAGTAAAAAAAAAAAAAAAAAAAAAAAACAAAAAACAAAAAAAACAAGCAAGCAAGAACATGAAGACCTGAGTTAAATACACAGTACCAGTACACAGGCACAATCACCCCCTGAAAGGAAGGGAAGGGGAGGGAGGCAAAGGAAAATTAATAAATGGACAGGGTAAGTGATTTTTCTAATACAGCATAACCTCCAAAGTCTTAACCACGGTAAGTTACTAGTCTTGTAAGTATCAGTAACAATATAGTCAAGGATTTATTCTAAGAAAAAAATATAACAGATGAATTTGATTTTGGATAAGGAAGGGGGAAATCAAGATAAGCAGGGGGGAGGGTGGAAGGGAATGGGGACCATGTCATGAGAAAGAGTATCAATGTTTGTGAAGTTATGCACCTTCTATCTGGTGAATATAATGCAACCCTTCTATTAATCACAATAAAAAATTTTAAAAAAAGAAAAAATATAACAGATGAGAAAAGATGTATATTCCAGGATATTATTTATAAGTATTTGTTAACAGAGCTCAAGTGTGAAATACATTATCAATAAATTATGTCAACCTACATATGTCCCTTCATTATCAGTAAATACATATAAAGCTCCTACTTCATAAAATGATAAAAGATTAATGACTTTGTGGGAGAAGGCTGTGAAATTACAAGTTGTTCAAACCAGCTGCCTAAGCTGTAAAAACATCCATAGTCAAGGTTAATCAAACATGGTAAGGTCTTCTGCTTTGCTTCCAATCTATCAGGATGTCAGTTTATTGTTTAGGGGGGGAAATTGAATGCTTAATCTGCACTACAACTCAGAATAAATCTTGATATATATTAGCTATCTAGTATGAGATCAAAGGAAACTTTGGGCTAGATTATTCAAACTTGGTGATGTTCAACACTGGAACAGTCCATTAAATGGGAAAATGAGTTAGCTGGAGGTAATGGATTTTAGCCAATGTATTTAACACTGAGAACTCTGTGAACCAAGAAGCCTTTTCTCCACTGTGGTACCCAATGCCAGGCAAAACAGATAGAGAGGGACAGCAGATCCTGAAACGGAGCTTAAAGCACTAGTAAGGGTAGCCACTGTGATCTAAGCTTCTCACACACTGCCTAAGTGAGCAAGAGGAACTCAATGTGTGAATGTGTGTATGCCAGTAATTCATTACTGTACTTTCCTTACAAGATGAATGTTCATGTAAACAATGACAAGTTCTTACTGTAGTCTATAATTTACTGTTTCCCCCCTTTACTCTAACCTCTTGTTATACATAGAATGATCAATTAGTTTATAATCAAGCTATTTTCCATTATGCCTCCATTTCTCATTATCTTTCAGCATGTACCCTCCACAAACCAGACCTAAAACATTTCTGGAAAGTGCATGAAGCTCATTTGCACAAGAGTAATGATTTAGTCTTGTGCACTTTTCATTTACATAATCTTCTTTTCCTTTCCCCCTTCAGAACAGTCTTTGATTTCTGTTCTCCAAATGACATGGGTTGGGAGAAAGAATTAAGTAAGCATCAAAGTTCTGGTTCCTGTGTTCTCAGCTATTACATTAATCTTTAAGATTTTCTCTCCCATTTATTAAAAATCAGTGACTCATCCAACTTTACACATAAATCCATATCAGAGTTAATTAGAATCTTGGTAGTCTGTTTGTCTTTTCTTTTATTAATTCCTGGAAGCTTAAAGCAAGGCTCTGGTGTGGGGTTGTGGAAAGAAAGAAAAGGAGAAATCAGGAGACATGACCTGCCAGTAACTAACAAACAGCATTTGCGAGGCAGATTTTAGAACTGTGCCCAAGCCCCTCTGATATCAGGAAGGACCACCTTGAAGCTGAAGGTCAGATTGCTCTTCTCCAAAGGTAAAGTTAGCTTGGACCCCAGTCTAAAAAGGCAGAGTAGCTAATCAGTAAACAATGGAGAACAGAACCCTGTTTCTTCCTCTTCCATGATCAGGAAAAGGAGACAATTGTTCTCTCCTTCCTTGCTGAAACATTTTTCTATGGAGTTAGGTTTGGAGATGCTCAGTCACTCTCTGGGTGTTATCTCACATGCCACTTGGCAAACTCATGGAGGCAGGAAACAGAAGTGCAGGAAGCAAGGAAAATACAGAGTGGGACGTATCATACAGCAAGCATTTTTACAATTCACTTCCTTAAAGTGAACTTGAACAGAGGAAGCAGAGAAAGCACAAGTGGAGAGGAGATTTGATCTAATACTATTATTGGGGAGAAACTGACAGCAGCTGCTCCAGCATCCCAGAGTTTATTGCACATCGATTTTGCTTTAGGAGACTTAGGTGGAAATCACATAAAACAAACAGAAAACTAATTTTCTTCCTACACTGCTCTGGAAAGTGTTAGGGAATCTTCCATTGTATTTTATTTTAAACATCAGATTCATTAACAATAGTCTAACATCTCAAGAAGTGACTACAGGAAAGCCAAGAGACTCAAGCTTCTATATACAAGAAATTGAAATCAAAGTTCTAAGTTTTAGAGAAGAATAAATTTAGTATACATGAATTTATTTGAAACCAGTTGATAAAGTTGTGTGTGTCCATGTTATATGTAAGGAGATTATTTGAAGCTTCAGAAATTTCAAGTCAAAGACATTATAGACTAGGCACTGGTGGCTTATGCCTAAAATCCTACCCATTTAGTAGACTGAAATCTAAGTTCGAAGTTAGCCTGGGCAGAAAAAAAGTCCATAAGACTCCTATCTCCAATTAACCATCCAAGCAAAAGCTGGAAGTGGATTGTGACTCAAGTGGTAGAGTACCAACCTTGAACAAAAAGCCAAGGAGGAGTGAACATACCAGCAGTCCTCCCTCTCTCTTCCTCCCTCCCCCCCCCCCACACAGATTAGCAGGGTATTCAGAACAAGTACAGGTGAATTTTAAATGTCTCCTTTGGGCCCAGTGATGCTGAATCCTGTGCTAGGGACCTGAGGGTTGCCTCACCCTGTAATGTTTCACAGAGTCCAATAATTCTGCTGCTGTCCCCTTCCCCAGGAAGACTGCAACACAGAGCAGCCTTGACATAGTGCTCAGAGCCTCCTCTTGTCCTGATAACAAAGGCTTTTTTCAGGGTCAGGTCCCAACAATGCCCAGATACTTTTCCTCCTTGAGTGTTTCTTTCCCTTTCCTCCCAAATTCTCTCCTCACTCACATCAAATAACATGTTGACAGCCTCACAGTTGACCCAGTCTGGCCATATAGGCTTGTGCACCCCAACAATACCCCCATCTTCTCACTGGCTTCTCTTGTTGACTTCTCTTCCCAAAGGAATCTCCCACTCTCAACCAACACAGAACCCAGCTAAGCTTGAGCCCCCACAAGTGTTGATAATAAGGGGCTCTAAGTTCAAGCCCCAATACAGCCACAAAAATAAAAGTATTTTTCTAAGAGACAGTAAAATTTTGATACTATTCATTAAAGTGCGGGTAAAGCAGTTAATTTGCATTAAAAAGTAAAATGGTATTTAAGTCAGCTGTGGTGGCATGTACCGCTAGCACTGGGGATACTGGGACAGGGGGTACATTATTTTCAGGCCAGTTTGGCTACATAGTGAGAATCAGCCTCAAAAGATTAAAATTAAAGAAAAGGAAAGGGGCAAGGTACAATAGCTCACTCCTGTAATCCTAGCTACTCAAGAGGCTGAGATCTGAGGATTTCAGTTCAAAGCCAGCACAGGCACAAAAGAACCTCCAATTAACCTCCAGAAAACGGAAAGTGGGGCTGGGCTCAAGGGTAGGGCGGTAACCTGGAGATGAAGTGCTCAGGGACAACACCCAGGCCCAGTTCAAGCCCTGTCTCACACACACATACACACACACACACACACACCCTCACACACAAATAGAGATGAGAGGAGGGGAAGGAAAGGAAAGAAGGGGAGGAGAGAGAACTAGAATGTTAAGGACCAGCAAGATACTCCACAATGACAACTGAGACAACAGAATGGATGGTGGGCGTACTGTTCCAAGTGAGCACTTCTGCGCTCTCTCTCTCTCTCTCTCTCTCTCTCTCTCTCTCTCTTTCTCTCTCTCTCTCTCTCTCTCTCTCTCTCTCTCTCCTACTTTTACTTTTTTTGTTGACTTAAAAATGTGTATAAAGTACAAAAATGGGGGCAAAAATTATACATCAAGTTCATTGCCTTAGCAATGTTCTCTTACTCTAATAATGAATCCAAGTACGAAGTCTGGCTCCATTTTACCAAAGAGTCAAGTTTACCTGTTGCAAAACCACCAGATGTTCCTACACATCAGCACAAACACCACATATACAGACATATATGCAGATTCACACACACACACACACACACACACACACATCCACACTCACATCTCCACAAACACAGAATACCTCCCTCTCTCTAAAGCTTTCATCAACACCCAATCAATTTTCCCATTAGTTGTGAACAGGTCTTTGGTGTGTGTGACTCCCACCTTCACCCTCACCTGCCGGTGGCTCTGTGGAGACCAAATGTCCAGCTAGCCTTAGGCACTGCTGGATCTTCCTCTGCACTGTGGCCCCCACTCAGGGTACTGCTGTGCATCCTGCCAGCTCCTTCACAGTCACCACATTCCTGCCTCCAGCAATGCTGGCACAGCCTCTCCTGCTGCTGAATTTGCTGAGGAAGCAAATGCTTCCACCGTCACCCTTCTCTGGAAACAAGAAGAAAACAGAAGGCACATTTAAGTGCTTATTGGTTCTCTCCTTCCAGCATCCAAGGTCTGAATTACACAGTTGTACTACCATGTGAGGGTAGAAGAAATCTGATCAGCCACCATGTTTATTTCAGGTTCATGGCCAGAAAAATCATTAACATGAAAATGACAAGGCTTACATAGCACAGGCGCTGGTTTAAGTGCTTGGCATACCTCAACTTAATTCAGGCCAGTATTTTGCCAAACATTTCATGGTTTAGATCAGTTATCCCTACATTGGCCTTCTATTCCAAACTGCAGACAGATCCAGTTTTCTCCCATAATCACCCAGAGCTATGCCCCCCACCTCCCACTCATCATATTCATGCAGGATGAAGTTGATATCTGGCTTTCCTCAAATCCAGAGCAATCTTGGATAATTTGTTTCAAAGTATTAAGTTTCCCACATTTTTATACTTTTTATAATGAAAATTATGAGAATGAAAATTAAGAGAATTATCATTTAATAAAGAAGTCTTGGTTGAAACAAATCAGTCATCATCTTATTTTATCTACTTAACAGTTACCAATTTGTTACCACTCAGCTCCAAATCAATCCAGTCTTTTTTGCTCCCAGGTGCCATGCTGGACTTTAAAACGCTTTTGCCAGCTAGTAAGATGCTAAGCTTTGTCAATAGAGGACAAGAGCAGGACTTTGTAGGAGAAAGGGCCTTGGCCTAGCAGCTAGGGCTCAGGGGCACCAAGTGGGTGGTTCCCAGTAAATTCTAAGAAGTCAGCAAGCTTCACAGTGAGTCATTCAAGTGGCCAGCTGGCCCAGATTCCCACCCCCAGGCGGTTATCTTCCTCAAGCCTGTCCCCTCAGTAACCTTTCTGTCATCCACTCATGTACACATAACCTCTCCAAGGAGGTCTAGACCGCTTCCCATGGTCTCCTCTCCATTTATTTCTTCCTTGGGTATTCTGTCTCCATTCTAGGCACAGCAGCTACTCCTACCTGCTATTCTCCATATATTTTTCTACCTCTTGCACACAGTTGACATTTTACCGTGCGCGCGCGCGTGCGTGTGTGTATGTGCGTATGTGCGTGCGTGCGTGTGTGTGTGTGTACCAGTACTAGAGCTTGAACTTATGTCCTGGTGCTCTTGCTTGGCCTTCTTCTTCAAGGTTGATGCCATATCTCCCCTTTCAGCTTGTTCTTTCTAGTTAGAGACAGGAGCATCTTGGATTTGTGCACCTTGAACCTCATTCTTCAGATTTCAGTCTCCTACATAGCTAAGATTACCAGCATAGCCACCTATGCTCAACTTAAATACTTCAAATTTTCTATCTCCTTACTGGACCACAGCTGGAGCAGGTAGTTTTTTGTTTTTTTTAAAGAATTAACATTGATTTTTTTTTCATCATATTTTAAATGACAAGTTTAACAAACAGGTGTTCAAGGAGGGAATCTCTATTTACAATCACTGGGACTTAGTATTTAGAACTTAATCACAATTAGGCTAAGGGTTTGTATGTCATAGAAACATATTAATTTATGAAATAAAACATTATGTCTATAGAGGCATAGGTTTTTATGTCTATGTAGTTATGTTTGTATTTCCATTACCATGTCCATAGGAGCAGGTAGTTTTGCTTGATCATCCAGTACTACTTTAGTAGTTGCCATAGAATTTTCAATATCCATTCTCAATGGACAAATGGATCGATAAAAGGTGGTACAATGGAATTTTATTCATCCATTAGAGTGAAAATTGTGCTATTTGTAATAAAATGGAAAGACCCAGAAAAAAATCAAGTTAAGTGAAGTACGTCAGGCCCAGAAAGACAAAGGATCCATGGTTGTCCTTTATATGTAGAAGATGGGTTTAGTTTATAAACTTAATATGATGGGTGGTATGCAAGTGTATACAAATGAATTAACTGAAATGTAGTAGATACAAGAGAAATCACAAATAGTGTAATGCCTTAGAAAGGCAAAATCAAATTTCAACAAAATACAGTGCAAGGAAACAAGTACTCAAAAGTGTTGGGGTGAGATAAAGGGGAAAGACAATGAAGAGAACATGGAGAGAATGAAAACAAGAATCAAATGTACATTCGACAGATAAATGAGAGATGGGTGAAAATGTTGACAAAGGTGACATTGATCGAGATTTGTGGTATTCGTAAACTGTTTTGTTACATAGCAACTCTTTGTTCAACTATTAAAGATAATAATAGAGAAGATAAACATATGACTCCAAAATAATGCTCTACATTTTATTAAATTTCCTATTCATTTTGCTACTATTAGTAGAAAATTCAGTTTTAATTTGGAGTTTAAGATTTCATAACATGAACCTTAACAAAACAAGAAAACAAAATCAAACCCTAAACTTAATGATGCTGCAATGCTGAAAGTAAGAAACACACCAAATTTCATCCATCCTAGCTTTGCATACACTGGTACTTGATAAAATGGGTTGCCATTCTGCTCAATATTGTTTAATTTTAACCCAAACCCCAACCTGAATTATATACAAATCCTAACAAGAACAGCAATACTGTATTTCATGTTCATCTAAATGTAGATTCAAACTGTGGTGACAAAATTTCATTTTAGTTTGACCCTATGGGTGCCACTTTCCTAACCCTAAATCTAACCCCATCTGGAACCCAAGCCTAACCCTAATCCTAATGGTAGCCCAATCCAAAAATAAAATAAAATAAAAAGTTCTCCAGGAGCATGGTTTGAAGCCTTCCAACTTAGAAAGTATTTGAGATACTTACCTCGAATTAATGAGTAGAAAACTAGAAGTGAAGCTGTGGCTCAATGCTGTAAAGCACTTGCCTTGAGGGATAGAGTTCAGGAACAACAACTGTGACTTGAGTTGAAGACTCAAGACCAATTAAAAAACAAGTTAAAAATCATATTAAGTGAAATAAGCCAGACCCAAATAAACAAAGGCTCCATGGTTTCCCTAATTTGTAATAAGTAGTATATTCTCCTAGCACAAGATCACTACCTCAAAAGTTATGTGCATATGGCCATATAAAATGAGGCTAAGCAAAATGAACTCTAGCTATGGAAACAATAGGTTTATATTTGTGTTTGTTCTTAATGTACTATAAGAAGTTGTTTTCTCTTTTCCCCCCTTATAGTTTATCTCATGTTGTTATCTTATCTGACTTTGATACCTATTATATTGGATATATGTTTACTTGAAACAGGGAAGAGAAGGGGCAAAGCAAGATGATTGGGAGGGGTGTGGGGAGAGACAGTGGGAAAAAACCATGGGAAGGGGTATCAATGTTCATGAAGTTATATATCAACTACCTGACGAATGTAACTGTAACCCCTCTATTCATCACTCTGACAATAAAACACAATTTAGAAAAAGTTCCCCAATGTGTATCCTTTTCCTCTCACTAACCCCAAATGGAGCACTCAGAACAATCCTAACCTAATATACCTGAATCCTAATATTAACAGCAATACTGTATTTCATATTCATCCTAATTTGTTCAGTTTGGGGTTCAAACATTTTTTTGCCAGTCTTGGGCTTGGACTCAGGGCCTGAGCACTGTCCTTGGACTTTCTCAAGGCTAGAGCTCTACCACTTGAGCCTCAGCACCACTTCTGGCTTTTTTTCTATGTATGTGGTACAGAGGAATCAAACCCCAGTATTCATGCATGCTAGGCAAGCACTCTACCACTAGGCCAAACTCCCAGCCCAAGGAGTTCAAACATTTATTTTCAGTTTGAACCTCAGTGTTCCATATCCTAGTCCTAATCTGGCCACTAATCTTTACCTGATCATAATTAGTGGCACAATCTTAAATTAACAAGAATCAGTCACATTTTGATTCATCCTGATACTCCACTTCCACTTCTTGAAATAAGTTGCAACTTGCCCTAAATCCTATGTTTCCTGATCCTAAGTATCCCTTCGGTGATCCATTGCCCATTGACCTCCAGTCCTGATACTATGCAAAACAGTGTAGTTTCTCTTGATGCTAATTGTACCTGAACTCCTAGAGCTTGAAATACATTTCAGGTTTACTTAACATCTAACCCAATTTCTAACCATAACCCTATCCCCACCTAACCAGAATCCTAACTTAAATTTAACCCCAATTAACCTGAATAGTAAATGTAAGGAAAATAATGTAGTTTATTAAATTTCACCTTAATTTTACTTCCGATTTTTGTAGGAAACTCAAATTTTCACTAAAGCTACTCTTCCTGAAGCTTAGCCCTATTGCAAAAACTTAACTAAAAGCTAGGTGTGGTGGCTCACATCTGTAATTCTACTCAGGAGGCTGAGATCTGAGGATCAAGGTTCAAAGCCAGCCTGGGCAATACAAAATTGAGAGACTTTTCTCCCATTAATCACTAGAAAACAGGAAGTGAGGCTGTGGCTCAATGGTAGGGTGGTAGCCTTGAGCTGAAGAGCTCAGGGACAGTGCCCAGGCCAGAGTTCGAGCCCACCCCCAAAAACAACTTAGATAATTTTTTTAAATGTATGATTCAAAATTGCACAAAAATGAAAACAGAAAAAGCAGAATTGTTTTATTTCTGAAGTTTTTAGTATAAAATCCTCAGGCCAATATACATATTATATATGATATATAATAGTTTACTATATATCTACCAGCTTACAATATGTATTTATAACTAAATCAAGTCTATTTTATAACTAAACCATATCCCCAAGGTACCTGTATCTAAAATTTGAGCCCTATGCTTTCTAGGTAAGGATTACCCCACGTGATCCATGCCTCTATCCCACTAAGTTCACTTTTGTGCCAGTCCTAGAGCTTAAACTCAGGACCTGTTGCTGTCCCTGAGTATTTGTACTCAAGACTAGTATCTTATCACTTAAGCCATCCCTCCATTTCCAATATTTTGGTGGTTAATTGTAGATAAAAATCTCATAGGTTATCCTGCTTGGGCTGGCTTTGAACCTCCATCCTCAGATCTCAGCCTCCTGAGTAGCTAAGATTAAAGGTCTGAGCCACCAGTGTCTGGCTCCAAGCCCACTTTTAAACAACACTCAACTACCTCATGGAGACTGCACTTTCACTTTATAATGGATTTTTTTTTTTGCCAGTTCTGGGGCTTGAACTCAAGGTCTGGGCACTGTCCTTGGACACTTCTAGCTCAAGACTAATACTCTGCCACTTGGACTACAGCACCACTTCCAGCCTTTTCTGTGTATGTGATTCTGGAGAATCGAACCCAGGGCTTCAGACATGCTAGGTTAGCACTCTACCACTAGGCTAAGCTCCCGGCCCTATAATGGAATAATTCTAATCCTCCCCCCTTGAACTTTGTTATCACTGCATGATTCATCTCACTTATAAATTGCATATACTCATGTGTAAAAGTATGCACATATAATGTATGTATAATCAAATACAATATTTCTAATTTGAACTTGTTAGAAAAATTGAGGATAGGAGTTGGTGGTAAAGCTCAGATGACAGAACACCAGCCAATGAGCAAAAGCATCAGGTACCAAGTTGGAGTCCCAATCTTGAATCTTTTTTTGCTAGTCGTGGGGCTTGAGCTCAGGGCCTGAGCACTGTCCTTGGGCTTTCTCAAGGCTACAGCTCTACCACTTAAGCCACACACCACTTCTGCCTTTTTCTATGTATATATGGAATCAAACCCAGGTCTTTATGCATGCTAGGCAAGCACTCTTACCACTAGGCCAAACTCCTGGTTCCCCAGCCTTGAATGTAAAAAATAAAAATTGATAAAAATATTAACTTCAATTTTCCTTCTTTGTTCCTTGGATACATAAGTTTCTAACCAGTGTCATTTTCCTCCTTTCCAAAGTATCTTTTAATACTTCTTGGAAGGCAAATCTACTGGCAGTGAAGTTCCTACAATTTCAGGTTTATGGATGTCTCCCTCTGCAGGCTTTGCTTGTAAGATTGCTGAGAATTTGATAAAATTATCTTTATTCCTCTGGATAGATTCCTATATCCTTCAGCTGACTTCTTTCAGAATTAGTTTAGAATTTTGATTTTTTGGGTTTTTTTGTTTTGTCAGTCCTGGGGCTTGAACTTAGAACCTGAGCACTTCCCTTGGGCTTTCTCAAGGCTGGCACTCTGCCAGCCACTACTTCTGGCTTTTCCTATGTGGTTCTGGGGAATTGAACCCAGGGCTTCGAGAATGCTAGGTGAGCATGCTATCACTAAGCCACACTCCCCGCCCTGATTATCTCTTTCTGGCATTTATCTTGCTATTTCTCCCTCTACACACCCCACCCCTCAGCCAGGATCCTTGGATCTATGGTCTAATAGATCCAAGTTCCACTGACTCAAATTATTTCTCCTGTTCTATTTTCCTCTCTTCTCTTCACATTCCCATTATGTGTATTTACACATTTTATAGATGTCCTATGGGTCTTGGATATTGTGTTTTGTGGTGTATGTTTATTGTTTTTTGTTTTCCTCTGCCTCAAGTCTTGTTCCCTATGTGTTTCAATTTGGGGCATTTCCTTTTTTTTTTTTTTGCATTGTTTCTGGTCTCTTAACATTAAATCCTCAGAATTCCCATTCCTCTACTAATATGTATTTATTCTTTTTTGTCATCAATTATTTCTTAGCATATCAATCAGAGTTGTTTAAGTCTTGGTGGAAGAACTAACCACAGCCATTTAGTAATGAGGAAATTCAAGAAAAAAGTGTTCTATAGTGTTCTGTAGTCTTAGCCTTTGTTTAGGACAGTGAACTTCACAAATGCTTTTCAGTTGTTTCTGTTTAATGTTTCTTCTGAAATTAGACTTTTTTAAAAAAAGAATTCTGGAGTCTATTTTATAATGACTTTAGAAGATAAACTCACAAAGGTTCCCAGTGAAGGTTCCTTTTCAGATGTGTGAATCTGAGCTCTTCACCAGTTACAGTTCCTGTTTCCCCTATCTGGACACTGGTTTCAGCTCTTGGGCTTGTGATAAGTTGTGATTTAGTTGCTTTTCTCCAATTTGAGGAGTATGAACTTGTCCTGTGACCACTGTTCCTTCACATTTAAAGGTGCAAGTATCCTAAATCTATTCTAAATAAAACCCAAAACACTCTACAAACAACCTACATGGGGGTAGAAAAGTGCTTAGAACTGTCCAATGTTAGGTGTGCAGATCTGTGCATATGTACTTTGAATGTGTTCTCTTGTTATCTTTATAGCTCTGTAGTATGTGGCCCAATTATCCTTGTAAGAACTATGGCCATTGAGCCAGTAAAGAGCAGACCTAGGACTGAAATCAAGATCTCAGCTCCAAAAGATTTTTGTGGAGGGGGAGAGGAGGCCATGGGGCTTGAACTCGGCCTGGGAGCTGTCCCTGAGCTCTTCAGCTCAAGGCTACCACCCTACCCTTGAGCCAAGCCCCATTTTGTTTTCTACTGGTCAATCGGAGATGAGTCTCATGGTCATTAGTGCCAGGACTGGTCTTGAACCTCTATCCTCAGGTCTCAGCCTCCTGAGTAGCTAGGATTATAGACATGAGTCACTGCGCCTGGCCAAAACAGATTTTTCACCAAAGCACATTCTGACATCTAAAACAAGTTGCTCTACAAAGCTCACATAACTAGAACAGCAGAGTGATTTTTATGATATTCCACTGGGCAAAGAAAAATTTTAAGGGAAATTTTATAATTCTCCAAAACACCACTCATTAATAATACTGACAAATAGGATATAAATGGGAGTTTAGATTTTCATCTGCTTTAAAATTAGGGAATTTACTTGATTTATGTAACTGTAATCCCTCTGTACATCACCTTTTCAATAAAAAGTAAAATGAGGAAATAACTTACAACTAGAATTAAATGATACAATTGCTTCTAATGATCTTTCATATCATGCTTAGTCAAAAATTGTATTCACTAAGTGCCTGTGATTATATATATAGATTCCCTTCTTGAATACTTGTTTATTAAACGTCATTTGAAATGATGTAAAAATCAATGTTAATAAATTCCTTAATTAAAAAAAATTGCATCCAGTGAACTGAAACCTTAAACCAGATTACTACACAAATTATGTAGTAGCCAATCCAGTAGATGGCGCTAGTGCTGACAACAAATTTCATTCATCCAAGTGCTCTAGCAATTGGCAGATAGGGGTTTCTTACTAGGGCTTGACAGCTGAAGATCAGTTCCACAATCATGCCATTAAAGAACGGGACACAGATCTACAGTACACACATGGAATACTCATGCTTTTCACCTCACAGCTTTTTAACTTAGCATAACTTTAACATAGGAGGAACAAGAGATTTTTTTGGTTGGTTCTGGAGTGTGAACTCTGGGCCTAGGTGCTGTGCCTGAGCTCTTTAGCTTAAGGCTGGCACTCTACCCATTGAGCTACAGCTCAATTTCTGGTTGTCTGGAACTGGAAACCTGCATCATGGACTTTTAGATCCGAGCTGGTTTTGAACTGGGTTCCTCAGATTTCATCCTCCCAATTAGAATTACAGGTGTGAGCCACTAGGGTCTAGCTTTTTTAATTATTGAAAATATGTACTTGATTTAACACAAAACTTGGTTTTGAACTGGGTTCCTCAGACTTTAGCCTCCCAATTAGGATTACAGGTGTGAGCTTTTTTAATTATTGAAAATATGTACTTAACACAAAACATTTTTTAAAACTTTAGCCAGGGTTGGGTGTAGACTGGGGGTAGAGAGCTGGCCTAGCATGCATGAAGACCTGGGCTCAATTCCTAAGTATCACATAAACAGGAAAAGCTGGAAGTAGTACTACAGCTCAAGTGGTAGAATGCTAGTCTTGAGCAAAAGAAAGTTCAAGGACAGTGCCTAGGCCCCAAGTTCAAGCCCCAGAACTTGTCAAAAAAAAAAAAAAACACTAAAGTTTAAGGCAAAAAGATTATTTTAACTCAACTTATATAGGTTCATTTGGAACTGACTCCACTTAGGTTTCTTGATTTTAGCATTGACATCATTTGAATAATTCATTTGAATTATTCCTGTTTAGATGCCATTTTTAGTCTCTTCTACTCAAAACTGCTTCAGCCATTCAGTCCAAGATGCAGTGGATCCTAGTTCACAAATGAAAAACTGACAATGCACATTCAACTTCAAAAGTCACCTTATTAAATAAAAATCTCATCAGGTGGCCATGACTCAAGCACTACTCAGGCTGAATTCTAAAAATCATGGCTCCATATGAGCCTGGGCAGGAAAAGCCTATGAGATTCTTGTCTCCAACTTACCATCCAAAAGCCAGAAATGGAGCTGTGGCTCAAGTGGGAGACCATTTGACAGCACCCAGGCCCCAAGTTCAAGTTTTGGGACCAAAAATAGGTCTCTACAGTACTTCAGATGCAAGTCCCTTAATATAAATTAATTCCTAGGTCAGAGGAGCAACTGTACATCTAAAACTTCCAGTGTATCTCATGTAGACAGATGGCTTATCAACAACTTTTCTTCTGGGATCTATTTATCCTATACTCAATATATGAACCAAGAAACTGAATTAATCAGGATACATTTTTAAACTGTAAACTACATGTGAAATGTATATATATGTATATATATATATATATTATTTTCAAAAACATTGCACAGCACCAATAGCTGAGAAGACAGAGACCTAAAGGATCAAAGTACAAAAGTCAGCCTTGTGTAGAAGTCTGAGACACCACCTCCAAATAAGAAGCCAGGTTGGAGGTGTGGCTCAGATGACAGGCCAGTTGAGAGCAGGCATGGGCCAGAGTTCATGTCCTACCAGTATGACAATGGCCCTTCAGGTGATGTTAAGCTAGATCACTGGATAGCACGGTTAAAAGACATTGGCTCAAGAACAGTTAAGACCGTGAATCATGGTCATGGGTTGGAGCACTGTTCAGGGAGTCACAATAAAATTGTGTATCATCTACAAAAACTACAGAAGGCTTCAATATCTACCAAGCTTGTATTTTCTCAGGCTGGTTACTCATAGGGGTAAAATGCTCTTAGAATCCTTGAGTCTGCATGTTAACAAGGAAAAATGTTAAGTAGCTTGTCAAATACCAGTAGATCCCACAAGTGAAGAAACTGGAGACATTTGGTTACAACACTTGAATCTACTTTAACACATTCCCAATAAAACTAGAAAGGAAAATATTGTTTTCTTGCATCTAAGGTTGTATCACATTAATGACAGTGCTACTTTCAAAGGCCAATTAGATTTCATCGGAAGCATACCTGAACTGTTACTCATCACAACTGCCTTGTGAAATGTGGGACTGCTTAATCACTCCAACTGTAAACATCGTCTGGAACCTCAGCACACAGGTTCTTTTCCATGGCCGAGGACCTCTGTCCCCACCTCCTCTTACCTCCCATACTAGAGAACAATTATAATCATCTTTGCCTACTAGAAATGTTTTTTCATCATGAGATCAAAAGAGGGCAAACTAGTTCTCTCTAAAAAACAAAGTACTAATAAGGCAAGAATTCCTAAGAATGCAATTAGATACTGCTTTACAGGGTTCCATTTGTTGTGTCCAAACTGCTTCCAAATAAATTAGAAGACTTTAGAATCACACATAGCGTAAAATCCCTTGGAGAAAATTGCCATTATGTTAATGACTTGAAGTGAAATCATTTCTGTAACTAAATTGTTAAGATCCCTTTATAAATTGCAAACTTGCAACTCCCAGTGAGACCTAATCTGACCTAAACAACAGATACTTCCTGAGAAAACTTCAGAGCAGGTTAACTATCTTCTTATATGTCAAAAATTGTCTTATCATGCTGGGTTTTGGTGGGTTATGCCTGTAATCCTAGCTATTCAGGAGGCTGAGATCTGAGATTGGCAGGTCAAAGCCAATCTGGGAAGCAAAGTCCATTAGACTCTTATTTCCAATTAACCAGCAAAAAGGTAAAAGTGGTGCTGTGGCTCAAGTGGCAGAGTGCTACCTTTGAGCAAAAAGAGAGCCTGAGTCCAGATTGGGCACACAAAAAAGTTACTCCACAAACTAAAAACTTAATTTCCTACTAACATCTTTTTGTTCCCAGCATCACACATCATTAACCACCTAGAAAAATAAATTCACTTAACAGTCAGAACTACATATATCCAGGATATTCTCAAATATTAAAGCAAAACTAAGCCAGGTGTGGTGGCTCACACCTGTAATCATAGCTACTCAGGAGGCTGCAATCTGAGTATCACGGTTCAAAGACATCCCAAGCACTGAAGACCATGAGACTCTTATCTCCAATTAATCACTAGGAAACAGGAAGTGGGGCTGTTGCTCAGGGGTAGGGCAGTAGAATCAGCTGGAACACTAGTGGAAAACCTGGTTGTCAGCATGCTTTCTGAGAAAGCACACTGCAGCCTTCTATTAAATATTGTTATCTGACCTTACAGACTGCATCCTTCAGTTTGGATTACATGGTAACTCCCTAATAAGTCTACCTCTAACAAATGGAGCCTTATCTAATCAGGCTTTGATCACAGAAATGATATTTGGGATAGAGGGGCTCCATTTCAGTAGAGGTGCACTTCTGTATTAAATGATATTTGTTTCACTAGGTGTTGTTTCCAAGAAAGCACCAGGAGAAGGAAGGTAGAACTTTTTTCCTCTTCTTCAGATGGTTCTGTCCAAGCAGATGGGAAAGGCAAACATTCACTATGACGTGTGATTTACTTTGTTTTGTAGTGGTGGCTTACCTTAAGAAAAAAAGAAACTTGTTAATAAATAATGAAACCACAGGACAAGATTCAGACATTACCAATTACAGAAGTACAAAACTTAGATCTTTTTCTATTTAACATGAACATGTTAAAGGAGCACAATACTTCCACACCTAATTCTGCATATTTGACAATGGCTTAAGTCATGATTCTTTGACTGCTTACTTACCAGGTTTCATTGTAGTTACTTACATGGAAGTCTTACATGGATGTCTTAACTTCAGGAAAAAGTATTACTTACATGCTCCAGAGCTTAGGTTGAGTGTCACAACTTTCCCAGCATTCCAGATGAGAAAATAAAGCAGGAAGTCAGTCCAGAATCTAAACCTGGCAGTACTTTTGTCTCCTAAAACTCCAAAAGTCATTCTTCAGTCACCGTTAATAACACTGTATTCTCTCCAAAATAACCTAAGTAGTATTGCTCCTGATTCTTATATTTTTAAGTTAGAAACTTCTTTGTAGCATTTTTGTTCATCCCAGTATCTTGTAAAATATAACCATCTCAATCTTTAAATTCTTTGTCATTCTGAAATGTAAAAAAAATCTAAACAGTTGCCAAGCCAAGTTACCTGTAGTCATTATGAGTGAGTGAATCAATCATATATATAAAGGAATGCTTTCCTACCGGATAAAAACCCCAGAACTGGAGACCAAAAGCAAACCAAGACAACTCAGCCTTTTGTCTACCACTTAATCTCCAGTAACCTATTACATAATGTTTAAAAACATGTTAGATAAATCGAACTAGAGGAAAAAAAAATATCTGGCACAAATTATACTCCAATTCTATGAAATTTTAAAATGCTATGACTTTATTGTATGATTTGAGGTAGGAAGGAAAAAGCAACAAAAGTGGGAGGGGGGAAGACAACAAATATAAAACTAAGAAGTCTCCAGGTTAATGTTATAATGTGAGGAAGATGTATAGGCTCTCCACTGTTGTCATAGAAAAGAGTAAAAATTAGGAAGATCTTTTAATATTAATACAAGTTTTATTCAAAAGAGGAGGCGAAACTTTAACAAAGGAAAAAAGTTACTAGCTATCCACCCATATAGTAAAAAGTAAAAGTGGGTCTCATTTGTAACATATAA
This sequence comes from Megascapheus bottae, assembly GCF_031878675.1. Taxonomy (NCBI): domain Eukaryota; kingdom Metazoa; phylum Chordata; class Mammalia; order Rodentia; family Geomyidae; genus Megascapheus; species Megascapheus bottae. Next base: position 4,024,264 of record NC_143529.1, on the reverse strand, counting down.
ATAAAGTACATGTTAACATTTTTTAATAAAGCTGCAACCCACTCTTGAGAGTCATGTAACTTTTGCTTATAATGTCAATCTATTCCAAAATTAGGACACATACACACAACTGAAATAAAGGGAAGTACCTAGCACTTTCACTGAAGGCTGTTAACTACCAGGGCAACTTAAGACTGCTAATTGCTACATGGATTCAATTTAAATCACCTTCATTATATCTACTTACACTTTTTTTAATAATCAATGTTTGTGATTTTACAACTCCTCCAAACTACATTTTAATATTTTACATGGTAGTTTCAAAACTAAATACTTAAGGCCTTAGTTTTAAATTTTCCCCCAACATAATAAGTAGTTTTAAAAACAAATGTTAAAAGTACCACATTACAGAAAGCACAGAAAATGTACTTTCTTACAAAATAATTACTTTTATTCCATAATTACGATAAATTGGGGGGGGGCAACTCAAGAATTCTAGATGATTCAGTGCTAGGGAAAATCTTAATAGCAGTCAATATAGTCAGTTATTCCTGGAGTCAAAATGGCTGTTAGCATTGATCAAATTTCTCATTTTTGGTGGTTGTTGCTTTAGCTGGTAAACAGCTGGATTTAAAACTTTATGCCAAATATTACAAAAACATATACAGAAGATAGACTCACAGAGGCTATAAAGCTTAATATCTCAAGTAACTCACCCTTAAAATGGGTACAGATTTTTAAAAGAGGATATCCAATAGTTTTGCTCTAAGTAAATGCCCCTACTTCTCAGAGAGCTCTTACTCTTCAATAGGATACTTGAGTAGCTTAACAGTTTTGCTATAAAAATCAACAACTTGTCTTAACAAACCAAAAATGTAAAAGAAAACGAATAAAGGACATACGTTTCACAGTTAACAATAAATAAAAGTGCAATATGTGTTCAAGTAGGTCATGTAGTTCAAAAACTACATGTAACTATTTGGCATAGGTCATCTTTTAAAGGCCCTCCGAGGATCCCTGCCATTACTCATTGTGGTCATGACTGTGTGATTATTAGCTGCTCCTGATAGCTGTGGATAGGTCAGTCCCCGGCCATTGCTTCTACCAGAATATGAAATTTGGCATCCCCTTGATTCGGGGCCAGTTTGAACACCATTTCCTAAGAAAAAATATAAAAAGAAATTACCATTTTCTGAAGTGGTCATTATTAAGCTATAGAACCAGAGAGGTCCCAAACATGAAAGTCCCAAGCAAAAAACACCATTATTTCCATATTGAAGAAAACAAGTGGACTGCAGGGTTTTATAAATGCATTATCACTGTAAATACTTGGCAATATACTAATACAAAGAGGAGAAAAGGGGAAAAAAGCATTGGTACAATGTCATTTGACTCAGAAGGTTATTGCTTCAAAGTAGACAATATAATCCTAACTTCTTTTAAACAAACAGAAGTTTCCAATGGAAATTTTGTGCCAAAGCATGCCATTAGGTCAAATAACAAATAAACTAACCTAACAAACTCCAGTCATAAAAGACTTATCTTCAGTTATTTAACAAAAGTTTCAAAAGCATTGACAGGACTCCAAGCACAATTAACAGTAAGCCTGAGGCATAGAGGCTAATCTTTTAAAAAGGTAGCTAACAGTACTCATTAATTTACTCTACACAGAGCTATAATTCTAATAGTCTTTTAGTGAACTAAAGCAATCAGCAATATTCCATCTATTGGAATATCAATCATTAAAGAAATTTTACAAACGCAGAAAAATAAGCAACCTGTTAACAGACATCACCAAGATTTAGACTTGGTTTACTGTTCATTGATAGACTCAATTGCTTAGACAATGTATTCAATAAATTCAATTAATGTATTCAATAAATTGGCTTACCAATTTATCTACCTTCTACAAAATTACTGTGGTAGAGCTATATTTGGTAGGTCACTTGTAATACTATTTTTTTCATTTATTTATTTTTTGCCTAAAGGTATTTTTTTCCCTGGATCTCTTTCCTAATTCCCTTAGCATCTCTGCCTGATTACAAATACATAAAAACCAAAAAAACTTACCCACTGGTCCAAATGTACCTGTACTGGTATTACTATTTTTCAGCTCATTATTTACCTAAAAAAAAGTTTTAAATTAATCAAATGAAGTTAAAATAACACACTCAGACATTAAAAATTACCATATCCTTTTATAGTTGTATGACTTTTTAAAAAAAAGTTATTTTTAACCACTTAAAAAAAATATCTAAGACAACTCAATTTTAAAATGTTCAAGAGGGGCCAGGAGTTTGGCCTAGTGGGAAGAGTGCTTGCCTACCATGCATGAAGACCCAGGTTCGATTCCTCAGTACTACAAATACAAAAAAAGCCAGAAGTAGTACTGTGGCTCAAGTGGTAGAGCTCTAGCCTTGAGAAAGACGAAGGACAGTGCTCAGGCCCTGAATTCAAGCCCAGGACTGGCAAAAAAAAAAAAAAAATATATATATATATATATATATATGAATATATATATGATAAACTCCCCATGCAAAATATAGTTTTCAATGAAGCAATAAGCTTAGTGTCACTAATCATATACTGAATATAAACACAATCAATAAAATGTTCAAGGATGTTTCCCCAAACTTTTCACAGCTTCTGTTACTTATATTTCCTGTATTACTTGTCACTCTGCAAAAGTCCTAAGGGAAACATGTATCTATGGCATCAAGAACTACAGACTCTCAAATATGTACAAAATAAAACATAAGGCCTAACTAAAAAACAATTCTCTTCATAGTCTCTAGGTCTCATAGTCTAGGTATAAAATTACTATAGTCACATTATTCTAAATACACGCTAACTTAATTACCCCTTGGTTCTGCTGTCCTCGATAATCTGGGTTGGGTTCACTGAAATTTGGCACTTCTGAATAAACCATACAAAATCTGAAAGAAAATCAAGGATAAGTTAAATGACTTCTGTAAGTTATCAAACATCTTCTGTGCAACATTCCTAACTTATTGGATTGAAGAATTTAGGTGCCAATGAAATTCCTTAATAGTAACATGCTAGATAATCCTATTTATAATAAAAATTAATGAATTTACTACAGCCACAAATATCAAGAATTTAATTATCTCTAACATGTAGTTCTATGTGTACTTCAATTTCCCTTTGTACTGCAAAATACTGTCAAAGACCAAAGACACCAAAAGGCATCGGTGTCGGTTTGTCCACCATAGGCTAATCAAAGAGGTGTTTATGGTTCCAGTGAGATTTCTTCAGGAGTGGTGATGGATTTGCGCAGATCCATTGCCACACATTCATTAAATCATTCTTTTGACCCAACAGGGTGAATCTGCAAAGATAACCACCAAGATTAAGAACTGAAAGACAATACGCTAGCCACAGTTTATCCTGGAGCTTCTTGTGAAAGAACAATGAGTACCAAGGTATTCATAATCATCTGCTTAGCTCCCCAACTCACTAAAAAGGAATTGGAAGCCAGGTGCTAGTAGTGGCTATTACCTGTAACCCTAGCTTTTTAAGAGGTTGAAATCTGAGGACCGAGGAGGTTCAAAGCCAGCCCAGGCAGAAAAGTCCATATGGCTCTAATTAACCACCAAAAAGCCAAAAGTAGAGCTGTGGCTCAACTGGTAGAGTGCCAGCCTTGAGCAGGAGACAAACAGAGGAAAGGGGGAAAGCATCCAGGCTCTATGTTCAAGACCCAGCAGTGGCACACACATTCACAAAAAAAAAAAAAAAAAAAAAAAAAAAAAAACTACAACCTGTTTTGGGAAATTCTAAACTGACCCTGACCAGCCATCAAATAATGAGGAATTAATTCCCTATGGTTCTTCACTTAATTGACCTACATTCCAGTAAACGTGGCTAGGTCCTCAGACCTTTCTGAACAAGGGACTCTAGTACAAATACAAACACGAAATGGATTCTAATTTGTCTTCTTGTGAAGGTGTTAGTGGTTCAATCAAGCTGCTGATCTTTATAAAAGATTTTATGAAGCCAGGATCTGCAGCTCATGCATGTAATCCTAGCTACTGAGGAGGCTGAGATCTGAAGATCAAGATTCAAAGCCAACCAGGGCACAAAGGACCTGAGACTCTTATCTCCAATTAACTTCTAAAAAATGGGAAGTGGGGCTTGGCCTGAGGGTAGGACGGTAGCAGTGAGCTGAAGAGCTAAGGGACAGTGCCCAGACTGAGTTCAAGCCCCATGACCCAGCAAAAAAAAAAAAAAAGATTGTATCATTTTTTCTTTCATTATTGATTGTATTCCTTAGACAAAGTAGCTCACTTACATACAAATTTTCCTTGATTTTTTTTATTGTGGTTGTTTTTGTTTTTGTTTTAGAATCCATTTATATCTTCCAATTTCATAGAAATTAAGGATAAATTCAAATAAAGTAATAAAGGACTGCAGTTCAGAGCCAGCCCAGGCATGAAAGTCAGTGAGTCTCTTATCTCCAATTAACCACTGGAAAACTGGATATGTTGCTGAGGCTCAAGGGGTTAGGGCAGTAGTCTTGAGCTGAAGAGCTAAGGGGCAGCGTCCAGGCCCAGAGTTCAAGTCACAAGAACAACCACCAAAAAAAAAAAAAAAAAAAAAATACAGCATTGATTTGATTCACTATGTATAGCATACTTATGAGTACAGCCCCAAACCTCTAGTCTACCATGAAGGCTGAATTACCTTTACACCCCTAGAGAGGAGGGATCCTCCAGGTCAACTGGAGCTCATTACCAAGGTGTATGGGAGCCTTGTGGCTGCCTGCACCACACCTAGACTGTGAATAAATATAGGACTTCAGTGTACATTGCTGCAAGTCCTTTTAACAAGAGTGCAAATTCACCCATACATATACAGAGCAAATACTGTAAACTTGAGGACTGTAATGCAGCTTGTTTTGTTTCATTACAGGAAGAGGAAAAACTACTTCACAGGGAGCATGGCCTAGTTGTAGCATGTTCACCTAGCATTCACAAAACCCTGGGCTGGATTCCTCAGAACCATATATGGAAAAAGCCAGAAGTGGAGCTGTGGTTCAAGTGGCAGAGTGCTAGCCTTGAGCAAAAAGTGTCCAATGACAGTATTCAGGCCCGAGTTCAAGTCCCAGGACTGGCCAAAAAAAAGGGGGGGGGGAGGAAAGGAGAGGGAGGGAGGAAGACAGGAAGAGAAACAACTCCAATGATACCTACCTGAGTGAGGCAGGTTTCTAAAGCCTAGACAATGGTCCATAGGGGCTAGTCTCCACTGCTGTGTCTTTGCCAGAGCAAACACACATTCTGACATTCTTGACACAGTATATAATACTGACAGCTGTTAAGCCAGTACCCCCATACAATACAAGGCTGCCAAAGTCAGCTTACCCAGCCCCTTCTCCCCAAAAAAGTCCAGAAAGCTTTCCGTGTACAGATCATACCTACCAGTTAAGACAGGATTTGTGACTTAGTCAGTTATACTTACTCCCCAATTTTTTGAAGTTCACCACCTCTTCCAGTATAAAGTGTCAGACATCCTTTCCACATAGATGCATATCTAGAAAGAAACAAAACAGGTCTTCAGAAGTATACATTATTCTATTTAACATGTATTTTTAATTGGCGTAGAAGTGGAAACCAAACCTTGTGTGTATGAAATTTACAATAATTCAAATACAATGTATCTAACTTTGATTAATGTGTTTCTTACAAAGAAATAATACAAAGAAAATTCTACTGCCAAATTATGATGTATCTAAAAACCATACCCATAGAAAACAGAACAAGTTTTCATGAGTTAGGCATGTGCCTCCTAGCACTCAGCAGGTCATAGGACAAACTAAGCTCACAAATCTTTCTGCCACTTTTTCAGATTTCCAACTCTTCATACAAAACTGGCTGTAAAAGTGTTGACTTGGAACACTTTGAAAGAAGATAGCGTCATTTAAACATAACAATCCTACTTAAAGAGCTAAGGAAAATATAACTAATTTAATAAAAATCAACCCAATATTTGACTTCCAAAGGTTCTTTGTACACTCATCGTTCTCAAATCATACAAGCTACCCAGAATTAACTCATGTGCATTAACATTCCAAAAAGTTTTTTTTTGTTTTTACTTCTTCAATGTTTTACTTTTGCATTTACAAATGTACATTTTAATGTGTATTTTGAGGGAAGAAACTTGAACAACAGAAATATTTAACTTTCTCTTAAAGTTTAAGTGATGAGAACACTGATCTGGTTCCCATGGCTTTACAGCATACATGCTAGCATTCAAACCAACCATTAAGTAAGCCTTAACCATTAGGTAAGCCTTTCATAGAGATGTTTCACTTAGACCTTACTGAAGACTACGTTCCAAGCAGTGTTAGTTTACTAAAATACGATTATTCCCATTTTAATTTTACAGAAAGGAAAGCTGAAAGTGCATTAACTTCCTAATTCCCAAGGTCATACTGAAATTCGTAAAGAGAACTTCTCTAGGCTTAATTTTCCTTTTGAACCATACTCCTTGGTAACTGTGGTCCTTAAATGTTCTCTCCATAAATGTTTAATTTTTGATAAATGGAAGTATCTATAACTGTGGCCAGGGAATATGAAATATTTGAAACGAGATGCTGTTTTCAGTGTATGAAAAAGATTTAAGCTGGGGGCCCATGGTGAGTACTTCACACCTGTAAATCCTAGTTACCCAGGAGGCTGAGCTCTGAGGTACTGGATTCAAAGCAGGAAGGTCCAGGAGGAAGGTCCTTGAGACTCAGCTCCAATTAATCACCAAAATGCTGGAAGTGGAGCTGTGTGTCAAGTAGTAGAGTACCAGCCTTGAGCAAAAAAAACACAAAAACTCAGGAAGAGTTCAAGCCCCAGGATGGACACAAAAGGGTTTTTTTGTTTGTTTGTTTTTTTGTTTTTTTTTTTAAAGGAACAGTTTTGATCCCAGGGATAAAAATACTTCAGAAGCAAAAAAAACGTCAATTATGTTAATCCTCACCACACCCTCCCAGGTAAGGAATTCTCTTTTTTGTAACTTAAAGATGTGGAAGTTTAAAAGATGTAATTAAGGTCACAATGAGTCAGTGTAGAAGAATACAATGTCTAAGTCCTGATTCTCACTTCCTGCTTTGAAACCTCACTTCCTGAAGGTGTTTGTTGCAAGGCCTGTATGACATTACCTTACCAGAGGCTCCTACACTCAGAACCTGCCAGTGCTTTCCAGATTCTATTTATTACACCAACATCTACACCTCCTTTACTTATGACCAATGAAATTAGTACAATCCTACAGATCACAAACGCTTCCAGATTGTATGTCTTAAATTATTTTCTGGCCTCTTAGCCTTTCCAAAGATTTGGTAGCCAAAAAAGTAGTCGGTTTTAAAAAGAGGGAGAAAAGGAGGATAAGAGGTATAAGACAAATATAAAGGTACAGAAATGTCCAAATGGAACTCCCTTAGACAACCAATGCAAGATAATAAATTGTTATCATTTTAAAAAGCTCCAATTTTTCTTTAAAAAATGCCACCAATCTGCCAGCTAAACTTTCTGAACGAAAGGATCACAGAAGTCGTCCCACTGAACATTTTCTGTTACCATTTTCGGTTTCCTACAATGATCTTAAAACAGAAAACAGAAGCAATCGTTTTCAAATTGAGTCTTCCTGATCCTGTCTTAATGTTTTTCTTAGTACAAGTGTGATTATTTTTTTTAAAAAAGAAAAGAAAAAGAAAGAAAAACCCTAAACTTTTCCCCAACTACTACTTTTAGGTCATCTAAATACAAAAAAAAAAAAATCAACAGGAATTTCAAGTCATTCAAAAGAGAGGAGGGGTGGAAAGAACCGGAAATATGCCGAATTAAAACTAATTTGAAAGTGTGGAGTCTATCAGTCTGGAGATCAGAAGTTTTTTTCTTTGTAATGTAAATTAGTGGGCGGGGTGAGTTTCCTGCCTGAAACCCACAGTCAGTCCTAGAGTGCAAAGGTGTGTGGGATCCCCACGAAGTTAACACCCGAGGATCAGGAAAAACTTCTTGGGATGTGGACCCCGCGGAAGCCATCGCTACTGGAGGACTGGTCGGGATGCCCGGGGTCAGCCAGCCCCCGCCCCCCTCCCCCCCCACCGCGCATACCTACCCTCGGGTCAACCGTATGATATCCCCGGTCTGGATGAGACTGCCGACCTCATCCCACACGGAGATGGTGATGCTGCCCGTTTTATCGGCCACTTTGCACGACCTCACTTCATGGCCATCTTTGGTCTTGGTCACGCGCCCTGGGAAGAGGGGGGGGGGAGGAAGCCAGAAGGAGGGGAGAAAAAGAAGGGGTGTGTTAAGACAGGCGACCACCAGCCGGCCGAGGTCAGGACGTCTGCGGGGTGGGGGTGGACCAGGTGGGAGCCGGGCTTCTCCCCGCGAGTCACCGACCGGAGCCCACGTGGGCCGCGGGGCTGGGTGGGTGGTCGGTCCCCGGCTCCCGACGTCGGCGGCTGCCGGGTCCGGGAAGCGCGCGGGGCCGGTGGGGCGGTCTGCGGACCCCACTTACCTATCTCCAGGACAATAAAGACGACATTTAAGTTTTTCAGTCCGGCCTTAATATCTTTTATAAAGAGAGGTGGGTCGCTGACCCCGTTCATACTGAGGCAGGTGCGGGCTGGGCTGCGGAGGCGCGGGCGGGCCGGGTGGGGTGCGGGTTCCCACCCTCCCGGGTCCGGGGCGGGGAGGAGGGCGACCCTGGGCGAGGGGCACGGCGAGGGGGACCTACGAGGAGGGAGTGTAAGGACCACGGCCAGGGGAGGCACTGGGCCAAAACACCCGGAGCGGAGGGAGAAAAAAACGTAAAAAAAAAAGAAAGAAAGAAAAAAGGTGGGGGGGCGGGGAACGCTCACAAGTTCGAAAGGAAAATTAAACCGAGCCGCGCCGGGGGCCTGCCCCGTCCTCCCCGGCCGCGCGCAGGGAGGCGCCGGGAGAACCGCTGCCCGCGGGGCAGGGAGGGCTTTCCAGAGTAGGGGGGGCGGAAAAAAAAGTTTTTAAAAAGGTAGCGAAGGGACACCTCTGCCCTCAGTCCCGCTCACACACGCACGGGCGCGCGTCCCGTCGGGCCCGGGCTCCGGAGAGGGACGGGCGGTGACGGCGAACCCGGAGCGCAGAACGCAGCCCCCGCGCACACCGCGTCCCCAAGCAGCGACTGCCAAACGCACCCGTCCGCCCGCCGGGCCGGCTCTACTCCCGGGAGGCCCCGCCTCTTGTGACGTCATGACGCGTCGGCACGCCCGCGGTCACGCCCTTCCTTCCGCCAGACGCTGGTTCTGAGAAACCCAGTGGGCTGCGAACAGATCAACGACGCTGGCGCAGCCGCCCCAGCGCTTCCCCTGGGGTTATCAACTTGGGCCACGCCCCCTCGGCCTGCCAATCCGCGCTCGGCCCCGCCCCCTCCTCGCGGAGTCGGCCTGGCAGCGTCCTTCCTGCCTGGCTTCTCCTTCCTGCCTAATCTTTATTGAATTACTCATTTCGGCATGTCCGGGAGTTCTTCCTCCTTTTTTTTTTTTCTGTTCAGAACTTCAGTCTTCCACCTTTGCCCTTCAGTCTCGCCATTGCCCGGAACGCTTTGGTTTTGCACCCATTGGGTACGAAAAGCCTGCAATGGATGAGGAACAGTTGGGATAGGATCTTGGGTGCCTGACTGGGGTTGTAGATCTCCCCGTGTTAGGCCTGTTAAAATCGGGGTCCTGAAAGGTAGGGCAGTTCGCTGGAGACCGGTCAGCAGCTTGTGCACCGGCAGGAACTCCGACCCTGACCGTCGGGCCTGGCCTTCCACTTTTTCACTCAACCCTGATAGTTTACACTCTTTTTTTTTATGCAACCAAAGGAATCGATTGTACAACGAGAAACCCCCGAAATATCACCTGAAGAACGGAAAGAGTGCTTTAGAATACAGAAAACCGAGTTGAGATATTTGCTAGTTGTGTGACTTTTTCCTTTCTTTACAAATATTGTTTGGAGATTCTCTTCTCATCAGTGAGGAACCAATTTGCTTTGGGGAGAGTCCAAATCCAGACCTTTTGAAAAGGATTTTCAAGTCCTTGTCTACTTCATGTCTTATCTCTGAATATTTAACTCTTGAAATAAGATTGATTAGCCTGGCTCAATGGGTCACGCCTGAGCCTGGAGACTGAGAACGAGGATCAAAGCTCAAAGTCAGCCTGAGCACTAAGAGGCCCTGAGACTCTTTATCTCTAATTAATCACTAGAAAACGGGAAGTGGGGCTGAGGCTCAAGGGGTAGGGCAGTAGCCTTGAGCTAAAGAGCTCAGGGACAGTGCCCAAGCCCAGAGTTCAAACCCCACAACCAACGAAAAAAGAAAGGAAGCATGTGAAGTTTTTCGAGTATTTTTCATGAGGCACGACTTCCCAGATATCTGCAGACAAGCAATAAATATATTGCACTAGGAAATAATTATAATTAGAAAATTTTTTGTTGTTGTTTTTGGGTTTTTTTGCCAGTCCTGGGGCTTGAGCTATTGTGATCCTCTGTCTTTATCTTTTCTTTTCTTTTTTTTGTCAGTTCTGGGCCTTGAATTCAGGGCCTGAGCACTGTCCTTGGGTTTTCTCAAGGCTAGAGCTCTACCATTTGAGCCACAGCACCACTTCAGCTTTTTTTCTGTGTATGTGGTACTGAGGAATCACATGTTAGGCATGTTAGGCAAAGCAATCTAGGCCAAACTCCCAGCCCACTCAGACTTTATCTTGAATTCAAATTTAGAATTCTAAGGAAGGAGAAGGAAGGGAAGGAGGAGGAGGTCAGGGAGAAGAGGGGAGGGGAGGAGGAGAAGGAAAAAGAAGCAGCAGCAGCAGCCAGCAATAGGAGAGCAAATCTGTAATCCCATTGTTCGGAAGGCTGAGGCGGGAGAATTTGCAAGTTCAAGGACTGCATGGTCTATACAAAAGGTGGGGGCGCGGGAGACTAATTTACCATCACAGGTTTTTAAATTATAGAATAGCTGCCCTTATCTTTTCAGAATATCAACGAACACACACATTCATGTAAACATATTCTAGTAAATCACTAGGAGGAAATACTAAAGGCTTCCATATAAATAAATCCCTAATTAAGAACATTTCCCTGCCAGGCCGGTGGCTCACACCTGTAATCCTAGCTGCTCAGGAGGCTGAGATCTGAGGATCAAGGTTCAAAGCCAGACAGGGCATAAAAAAAATCTGTAAGACATTTACCTCCAATTACCCACCAGAAAACTAGAAGTGGATCGGTGCCTCAGGGGGTAGGGCAGTAGCCTCAAGCTGAAGAGTTCAGGGACAAGCACTCAGGCCCAGAGTTCAAGCCCCACTACTAACAGAAAAAAAAAAAATCCCTATAGTATCCCAATTGAAAGAATGTTTACAGACAATGTGCTCCAACCCTTTATTTTGTGTGTGTAAAGAAAAAAAAAAGAAGCTAAGAGGTGTTAATCAGAATACCACCTGCAACTCCTAATGAATTAATGGACTTCAATCATAATCACCAAAGCCTGTTACTATCACAAAAAGAGAGACACTGATCTACATTAATTAAATTAGCAGCTCTGAAGGTGAGATTCTGCACCCCAGATAATTGCAATATACAATAAAGCCTGAGTACAGAAAGCTATGTTTTTCAGGATAATTTTCCTTCTTTTCTACACAGCTATTAATACTCTGAAACAGTGTTTCCCTTACCCAAGACATGGCAAATTTGTAGTAATGAATTTCTAGGATTAAATTGCTGAGTAAGCTTTCTGATATATATCAGCACCTTACATATTGAGAATTTTGAAGTTATACTCCCACCTGCCTTTTTGTATAGGTATTAATTCTAAGTAATTCATTCACCAAATTCTCATTTAACTACTAATGATGTTCCAAGGCTGAGATGGCATCAGTAAAAAGAAAACTGCAGGGGCTGGAAATGTAGCCTAGTTGTAGAGTGCTTGCCTAGCATGCATGAAGCTCTGGGTTTGATTCCTAGGTACCATTTACACAGAAAAAGCTAGTAGTGGCTCTGTGACTCAGGTGGCAGAGCACTAGCCTTGAGCAAAAATAGTCTAAGGACAGTTCCCAGGCACTGAGTTCAAGCCCCAGGACGGGCAAAAAGAAAGAGAAAGGAAGGAAGGAAGGGAGGGAGGGAGGGAGGAAGGAAGGGAGGGAGGAAGGAAGGGGAAGAAAACTAAAAAACTTCCTGATTTTCATTCTAAAGCAATCTACAGACAATAAACTAAATCAAATTACATAATATACTTGAGGATGATAGTAATAAACTTGGGGGGAGGGGAATAAGTGAGGAGATAAGGATTTCATAGGCAGGCCTTCAGAGTAGTCAGAAAAGAGTAGTCAGTAAAAACACTAATATACAAAGGAAGGAACAAGAAAGTAAAGTGTATGTCTGGATTTAGTCTGATCAGAGCTAGGGACACTAGAAAAAAACACTGGGTGCCTTTCTTTTCTTTTCCTTTATTTTCTAGGAGCAAGAAGTTGGACATAGCTGAAGCAAGGGAATGAGAGAGTCTAGACACTGAGGAGGAGGGCGGGGGCATGGCATTACATGAGGACTTCATGTAGACTTCAGATCTTGCCCTGAGGAAGATATGCAGGAGTTTCTTCAGCAAGGGCATGACATGTTCATTTGATTCCATCTGTTGTATGGAAAACAAGAGCGGGGAAACAGGAAAACCAGTGAGGAAGCAGGTCATTGCTCGAGCCCTAGTAAGAAGGGGGAAAGTGAGCAGCGGAGTGGCAGCAGGGAACATGTGGGATCCACATCTGAGTCTGAGTAGAAGACAGGTCCACTGGATTACTGTCTTTCCGAAGTGGAAGAGGAGCCACACAGAACTTTTGTGTCTGATGGACTGTTGGCTAACTTTGGGAAAGTGGACAAATTTGAGAGCGTGTGCAAAAATGAGGAAGGATGATTTATTTATTAACATTTATTCTGTGTGTGTGTGTGTGTGTGTGTGTGAGAGAGAGAGAGAGAGAGAGAGAGAGAGAGAGAGAGAGAGAGAGAGAGAGAGAGAGAGAATGAGAGAGAGAAGAGAGGGAATTATGGAGCTTAAGTTCAAAGTTCAAAATTACAGACCTTGGACTTTTTTTTTGCCAGTCCTGGGGACTGAACTCAGGGCCTGAGCACTGTCTTTGGGCTTTTCCTCAAGGCTAACGCTCTACCACTTGAGCCGCGACACCATTTCCGGCTTTTCTATGAATGTAGTACCAAGGAATCAAACCTGGGTCTTTGTGCATGTTAGGCAAGCAATCTATCACTAGGCCAAACTCCCGCCCACTGGCTGTTGTATTTCAAGGTGCTTACCACTTGAGCCACAACTCCATTTCTAGCTTTTTGTGCCTGTTATTTGGATATTAGAATCTCATGGACTCTTCTGCCTGGGCTGGCTTCAAAGTTCAATCCTCAGATTCTCAGCCTCCTAAGTAGCTTGGCATGAGCCATTAACACCTAGCAAAAAGACCAATTTAGATATCAAAATACAATGGAGAAGGAAGTACTTTCCAGTTTCTGGAAAGAAGGGGTGTTCATTGTGTCAAATAGTATTGCTAGAGAAGAGATGATGGGCATTTGCAAAATGATAATTGAGGACATCGACAAGAGACGTTTCAGAGAAGTCGGTTAATAATCGAAGCCTGAAGTCCAAGAGAGATGGAGTCCAAGAGAGAAAAGAAGTACAGAATTGGAAATGACAGCCGGGCATGGTGGCTCAAGCCTATAACCCTAGCTACTCAGGAGGCTGAGATCTCAGGATCAAGGTTCAAAGCCAGCCCAGGCACAAAAGGACTTGAGACTCTCATCTTCAATTAACCTCTAATATATAGGGAATGGGGCTTGGCTCAAGGGTAGGGTGGTAGCCTTGAGCTGAAGAGCTTAGGGACAGCACCCAGGTCCAGGGATAGGGTGATAGTTTTGAGCTGAAGAGCTCAGGGACAGTGTCCAGGCCAAGTACAAGCCACATGACCCACAAAAAAAAAAAAAAAAAAAAAAAAAGGCGGGCCCGGAGTTTGGCCTAGTGGTTAAAGTGCTTGCCTAGCATGCATGAAGACCCGGGTTCGATTCCTTGGTACCACATACATAGAAAAAAGCCGGAAGTGGTGCTGAGGCTCAAGTGGTAGAGCTCTAGCCTTGAGAAAGTCCAAGGACAGGGCTCAGGCCCTGAGCTCAAGACCAGGACTGGCAAAAAAAAAAAAAAAAAAAAAGGATTGGAAATGACATAAGACATAAGTAGAAACATACAGCTTCTTCCAGAAGGCTTCCTTAAAGGAAGAACAGAAATGCGGCAATGGCTTGAAGGAAAATAGAATGTCAAAATATTATGACTAAAGGCTAAAGAGCATGACTCAGTTGAGAGGAGTGACTAGCGTAATGGAGTCCCATCCCTCAACTTAAGTAGGTGAAAAGAGATTGTCAACTCCAGCCCATGTGGGAAGGGCTGATGGAATCTTCAGAAGTAGGAAGATGGGCTGAAATGGTCATAGAATTGTTTGGAAGTTCTATAAGACTCCAATTAACTCTTAAATACCAGAAAACCAGAAGTGATGCTGTGGCTCAAGTAGTAGAGCAATAACCTTGAGTTGAAGAGCTCAGGGACAGCATCAGGCCCAGAGTTTAAGCCCCATGACTGACAAAAAGGGAAAAAATATTGAAAGATTACCCATTAGTTTGGAGATTTCAATTTCTTTATACTTTATAACTTTCTGTATTCACTTCCCCTTTCAGGAATCTCTAGTTTAGTCTGTTAAATGATACCATATTGACTACTCATTCCTGATTTTATTCACTTTAAATCCCCTTGGAGTCATACTTTTGCTTTGAATTTGATTTTGATATAGTGAATCTTCAAGTAACCTTTCCCAGAAAAAAAAGGGGAGAAAGGGAAGATTCTTTCTAATGCATATCCAAATATGGCTATTTTTTTCTCACATACTTTTAGCAGGTATAAGATTGTAATCCCTTTCTCTTAATTACTAGAAACCAATGGATAAAATGTTTCTTGAAGTAATAAATATAGAAAACAAATGCAAAATCCCAAAGTAAAGAAAGTCTATAAAGCTCTTTTTTTTTTTTTTCCTCAGTCCTAGGGCTTGAACTCTGGGCCTAGGCTCTGTCTCTGAGATTTCTTGCTCAAGGCTAATGGTCTACCACTTAAGCCATAGTTCCATTTCTGGCTTTTTTGGTACTTAGTTGGAAATAAGAGTCTCAGGGACTTTCCAGCCCAGGCTGACTTTGAACCATGATTCTAATATCTCACCCTTCTACGCAGGCATGAGCTATCAGTGCCCAGCTTATAAAACTTCTTTTTAAGTCATGTTAATATATATATAAAGAAATATAATAAAAAATAAAAACGAATAAAGAAACTAATCTATTGGAGGACAGTTTAGGGCTGGGTATGGCTCAATGATAGAGGTCTTGCTAAGCCCTGGGTTTAATTTCCAATATGTATGTGTGTGTGAGGGAGAGAGACAGGGAGACAGAAAGAGAGAGAGAGAGAGAGAGAGAGAGAGAGAGAGAGAGAGAGAGAGAGAGAGAGGAAGCTATATAACAATATGAGCTTTCTATATACATATAGTTCATATTGATGTATAGATGTATATATTAGACTGTTTTCACGAAATAAGACCTACACAGAGATACATTGATATTTGTGTTTTCATACTATATACCTAAAAGAACATGTACCAAATATTTTTAAACTTACCATGAAGTTCAAGATATGTAAGAGAAAGAATTTCATTTTCTATTTTGTGTACTTTATATTTAGATTTTAAGCTTTTGAATTGTTTTATTGTCCCATGAGTATACAATGTTTTCCCACCAGTATGTACATGTGTTTTTTTTTTAGCCAATCTTAATTTTTTTTTATTGTAATTAGTAAAAGGGTTACATGATATTTGCCAGATAGAAGGTGCATTAATTCACATACATTGATACCCTTTCTCATGTCTTGGTACCCATTTCCCTCCCCCACACACACCCCCCACCAGTATGTACATTTGTTTCACCTTTCTTGTGCCTTTGTTTCACTTATCCTGTTGAATGCTCTCCCTCTTGTTCAAACAGTAGGTGAGGTGATCTTCTAAGCATCCCACTATACATTGTACTTAATCCAATGACAGACATTTCCCCTTAATTGCTTATTTATCTCTTGTTTCCAAATGGACTGAAAAATCATGAGATAGATGCTCAACACTGAGCGTTGAAAGTCTTTGCTTATATCATCAGAAGTTAGATAGGGGAAGTGAGAAAGGCAGAGTGGAAAGTTTCAGTGAGCTATGTCAGTGAACCAATTTAGCCAATCTCCCAAGGAAGGATTTTTTTTCTGTCATCTGAGTAGGGCAAAGGTCACAAGGCATGGTTGAGGCCTAAGTGAGGAACTGCATGAACTCTGAGAAGATCTATGACCTTCTCCCTTTAGGGGAATTCATTTTTAGATGGAAAAGCTTTACCTGTCTTTCTCTCATGACCTATAGCTCAGCTATCTTATGTGGGTGGGACAAAGAGGAGTGGCCTAGAACTCTTTTTTTTTAATATATTTTTTATTGTAATTAATAAAAGGGTTACATGATATTTGCCAGATAGAAGGTGCATTAATTCACATACATTGATACCCTTTCACATGTCTTGGTACCCATTACCCTCCCCCCACCCCCCCATCCCCCCCACCCCTGGCCTAGAACTCTTAAAGGAGAAATTACAGCTGGTATGGTGGCTCACACCTGTAATCCTAGCTACTCAGGATGCTGAAATCTATGGATCATGGTTCAAAGCCAGCCCTGGCACTAAAGACCATGAGACCCTCATCTCCAATTAAACACTAGAAAACAGGAAGTGGGATTGAGGCTCAAGGGGTAGGAGGGACAGCACCCAGGGCCAGAGTTCAAACCCCATAACCCACAAAAAAAAAAAAAAAAAAAAAGAAGAAGAATAAGAACTGTGAACTCTGAGGCCCTAGCTCTTTTTCCATATGAAAATGTCCTTATTAGTTTGTTAGGGACATAGCACTACAAATTTATTAGCTCAATGCTCTGGAAACTAGAAGCCCTAGTCAAGGTGTTAGCAGACTGAGGCATTGTGGCTCAAGGGTAGAATGCTAGCCTTGAGTAAAAAAAAGTTCAGGGACAGTACCCAAGTCCTGAGTTCAAGCCCAATGACTAGCCAAAAAAAAAAAATTAATTAAAAAAAAAAGAGTTGTCAAGCCTGATTAATTTACTTTTTAGTTCCATTTGTCCTTGTCTTAGGCTATTTCTACAAGAAACACATTCATTCGGATTGATTTCAGGTATAAATTGTTACATTAAAAAAAAAACTGTGTCAAAACTCAGTGGCTTAATGACAGTATCTATTTACTTTCTTAATTCTCTTATCTGGCAATCTGTGAGTGACCTCTAATGTTCTTACCTGTAAGCACTCCTGTAGGCAAGTCATATGACAGGTCATCTGAGCCTGAGGCCTAAAGAGACCTGACTCCCCTATCTGGTGTTTGTTGCTGGCGCTGCTGAGGGATATGTGTTATTATTCTCCATGTAACTTTCTATGGTCTAGAAAACTCCACAAGATTTGTACATGATAATCTCAGCCTCCCATGTGTCAAAGTCTCTTCAGACTGAAGTTTTAGAGGTGGCATATGTCACTTTTGTCATCTTCTCTTGGTCAAAGGTAATGTCAAGTCCAGTAAAGTCAAAGAATTTATTTCATTTGTCCCTTTTCTTCTGTCTTTTGTTGGGAGGAGTAGCAACATTGCACTGTAAAGCAGTCCTGAGACACAGGGAAGTGAGCATTATTACTATAATATTTTTTCCTCAGCAGAGATGGCTCACTGCATAACACTCTTCCAGTCAGCCTTCCTGTTAGGCCCTCAAGATGGATGGAGTTCACATGACATCATGTATTTTAGCATATTACTCTGCCACCTAACTCAAAAAAAAAAAATTAAGCCGGCACAGAGGCTTAATCCTAGCTACTCGGGAGGCTGAGATCTGAGGATCAAGGTTCAAAGCCAGACCAGCCACAAAACAACCTGAGACTCTTATCTCCAATTAATCCCTAGAAAATGGGAAGTGAAGCTTGTTGCTCAAAGGTAGAGTGGCAGCCTTGAGCTGAGGAGCTCAGGGACAACACCTACGTTGAGTTCAAGCCTCATGACCCATTAGTTTTTACATTTAGAATGTACTAGTTCTTGCAGGTTCTTTCTGCTTTGAGAAAAAATTCCCAAATGGCTGAGATGAATCATGATTATTTATTTCTGGCTCTTATCAGAGTCCCAAGGTAGATTCTGGAATATTGGTCTTGATGATGTACCATCATATACATATATATATATATATATATATATATATATATATTCCATTCCCCAAATTGCCTAATGGGCCAAAAACATGAAGCATATTTCATTCACTCATCAAGGAGAAAGGGGGAGAATAGCACTCCCTTCCATTGTGGTTATTTCCTAGAAATTTCAAACACACCTTCCACTTACATTCCATTGGCTTTCACTTAGTCACAAAATCACATCCATTAGCAAGGAAGGCTGGGAAGTGTACGTTTTACTGCTGAGGGTCATGTGCAAAGCCAGAAACCAAGAGTTCTGTTCTTACAAAAGAAGAGGATGGATACAGATAAACTCATAAAATGAGATAAGAAATAAACAAGACAGATATCTAAGAGAAAAAAACAGAAGCAGGGATATACAAGTATAAAGGCTTTGAAGCAGGACATTCTTGGAATATTTCGTTAACAGCAAGGAATCTAACATAACTGAAATGGGGTAGTGGATATTAATACTGGATGAAGAGATAGCCACAACTAAACCTTGACAAGAACTAGGTAAGGTGTCACCAAAAAAAGCTATTATTTTTTCTCTTTTCTTTCTTTTCTTTTTTTTTCCTGTCCTGGGCTTGAGCTCAGGGCCTGAGCACTGTCCTTGGACTTTCTTAAGGCTAGATCTCTACCACCTGAGCCTCAGCACCACTTCCAGCTTTTTTCTATGTATGTGGTACCAAGGAATCGAATCTAGGTCTTTGTGCATGCTAGTCAAGCACTCTACCACTAGACCAAACTCCATCCCCCCCTTGTTTTTTGTTTTGTTTTGTTTTGTCAGTCCTGTGGTTTGCACTCAGGGCCTGAGCACTGTCCTTGGACACTTTTTGCTCAAGGTTAGCACTATGCCACTTGAGCCTCACTTCTGGCTTTTCCTGTGTATGTAGTACCGAGGAATCAAACACAGGTCTTCATGTATGCTAGGTGAGCACTCTACCACTAGGCCAAATTCCTGGCCCAAAAGCTATTTTTTCTTTCGTCAGTCATGGGACTTGAACTCTGGCCCTGGGTTCTGTCCCTGAGCTCTTCAACTCAAGGCTATTGCCCTACCCCTAGAGCTGCAGCTCCACTTCCCTTTTTTTTTTCTAGTGGTTAATTGGAGATAAGAGTCTCACAGTCTTTAGTGCCTGGCTGGCTTTGAACCTCAGTCCTCAGATCTCAGCCTCCTGAGTAGCAAGGATTACAGGTGTGAGCCAACACCTGGCCCAAAAGCTGTTATTTCTTTTCTTTTTTTTTTTTTGCCAGTTCTGGTGTTAGACTCAGGGCCTGATCACTGTCGTTGGGTTTTCCTCAAGGCTAAAGCCCTACCACTTTAGCCACACACCATTTCTGAATTTTTTCTATGGATGTGATACCGAGGAATTAAACCTGAATCTTTGTGCATGCTAGCCAAGCACTCTACCACTAGGCCAAACTCTTGGCCCTAAAAGCTATTATTTCTTGAGGAATCCAGAAACAGTGTTAGGAAGATCCTTTGGATTCAATGCCAGGTTCAATAAGCTGCTATAAAGACTCAAATAGCATATATCTCACATAGGGTGTCATAGTAATGGGATACAGAGTAGAATGGGCAGAAGAAAAATGCATATGAAGTCTAAAGGAAAATTATGTAAAGAGTCTTCCCCCAGTGATTCACAAAGAGGAACTGTTCCTTCAGCAAACTGTGACAACACAGAGAAAATGCTTTCAATTGTACACAAGTGCAAAGATTTCACTGAGGGCTGACCACCCCAGCCCTTAGATTCTAGAACATGCTATAATCCCTAACTGCCAGAAAGAAAGCAAGTGCCTATCATCAACTACAAACCACTTAAACACAGTGTCATTCAGGAAATGTCTAGATTCCTCCCGACCCTTCAAAATCTCAGATGCCAGGCAGTAACATTGAGCCCAAACCTACATCCCTCCTAAAGAAGAAACAAAAAAGAGGTCCAAGGCTCCCAAGAGGCTTCCCTCAGCCTTCTTCTGTTCTGAATATCACTCTAAAATCAAAGGGGAACGTCCTGTCTATTGGTGATGTTGTGAAAAAAAAAAAAAAGGAGAAACGTGGACTGCAGATGAAAAGCAGCCTGAGGAGAAGAAGGCTACCAAGCTGAAGGAAAAATACAAAAAGGATATTGCTAAAGAGCAAGAAAAAGAAGGAAGAGGAGGAAGCTGAGGAAGATGAAGAGGATGAGGAAGAAGAGGAAGATAAGGAGGATGAGGATGAGTAAGTTGGTTCTAGTGCATTTTTTTTCTTGTCTCTAAATCATTTAACCCCTCTGTACACGTCTCACTCCTTTTAAAGAAAAAAAAAGAAATATAAGGATGTGTAAGATTTGATTTTAAACTGTACAGTCTCTTTTTTTGTATACTGAATGTGTCTTTAGATAGCCATGTCCTGATGGGCTTTTCAGTTGCCACTAACCTTGCCTGGTACAGTATGGGGGTTGTAAATTGGCATGGAAATTTAAGGCAGGTTCTTGTTGGTGCACAGCACTAATTACTTATATATGGGGACGGTAGTTTTTTTTCATCTTCAGTTGTCTGACACGGGTTATACGAAATAATTGTTGTTCTGTTAACTGAATACCACTCTGTAATTGCAAAAGAAAAGATGCAGCTGTTTTGTTGACATTCTGAATGCTCCCAAGTAAATACAATTTTTTTTATTAAAAAAGTCTCAGATGCTAGTCAATGGTCATTTCTATAAGCAGACCTTTCTAAGAATAGCTGTTTGCTACACAGAAGTATACTGAGGAGGATGTACCAAGGAGAGTGGAATAGAAACCATGAAACAGTACAGAGTAAGCAGACTGGATGAGTTAGTATTAAGTAATGAGCAAGGAGAAACCAAGAGCTCAATAAACTGAATAGTTCACAGAAGGCAATACTCACAGAAGGAGGAAAAAGCAGAGGGGAAAAAGGTAGACTCACACAAATGGAAGCATAATTTGTGCAGAAAGGATGAGTGACTTGTATGATGACAAATATGGTGCTGCTTTGACACTCCACAGTTGCTTATCATCCTAGTGATAAATAAGTAATGTTTCAGTTCTACATGAGGTCTGTCATTCCATTAAAATATTTCTTATATTTATGTCAACTTACTCTTCTGTTCTTTTAATAAATTCCAATCACCAAATGTCAGGCCATGTCTGTGTTCCTTGAAATCTAAAATGACATCAGTAATAGATCTGAGTTTTTGTTAACTGAAATCAGACTTTATGGAGAAAAGCTACCAGACTAATCAAGGGCTCACTGGTCAGCTAGATAAGGGACCAGAATTTGTACTATGGTATCCCTAGGTCTTGAAGCAATGTCCCAACCACATCAAACTACTCACAAATATGTTCACATTTAAAGTATATGTTTATACTTTTTTGGTTTGGATCATGTGCTTTACCTTATCCAAAGTGGCTGCTCTTATCCTCAAAACACCATCAAAGATTCCATGAGAGACTTTTTGTGTGTGTGCCAGTCAGGGGGCTTGATTTTTGGATCTAGAAGGCTGTCCCTGAGCTCCATTGGCTCAAGGCTAGCACTTTACCACTTGAGCCACAGCACCATTTCTATTTTTTTCTGTGATCAATTGGAGATCAAAGTCTCACAGACTTTCCTGCTCAGGCTGGTTTTGAACCCTGATTCTCAAACTTCAGTCTCCTGAGTAGCTAAGATTACAGGCATGAGCCACTGGCACCCAGCTGTAGGAAAGATTTTTGAAACCCAGCTTAAGTGTCATTCTGTAAAGTTCCCTTGACAACGTCTTCCTTCCTCAAACTCTTGTCTAATCCCTTAAAATGAATCCTCTTTCTTTATTGCTTTTTTTTTTGAGCTGTTGATACACATTTCTACAGTAGCACTTACAAAACACATTGTAACTAATGCATATTATTATAGTTAAACAAGTTCATTTATCACTGAACTAACTACATTCCTGACACTGAGTATAGTGCTTCACAACTGGCAATTAATTAATGCATTCTTTAGGTTTTCTGAGATAGGACCTTTCTTCATAGACCAGGTTGGCCAGAACATAAGATCCTATTGCTTAAGTTTCTTAAGTGATGAGAATAAAAGCCCAACTATTTTTTTCTAAATAAATATGTTGTGTAAATGCATAAATTAAATGAACCAAAAAATAAATGTTACCAGTAATATAAGAAAGAGATATGTTATCAGGAATCAAGAGCAAGATTTCTTGACCATATCACTCAATTTTTCAATTCTAATGCTTAAAACAACAATATCTTATGGCTAATGAGCTCAGGGTATTGTGCTTGCTAGACAGATACTCTTTCTTTCTTTATGTATTTTTGCCAGTCCTGGGGAATGAATTCAGGGCCTGAGCACTGTCCCTGGATTTTCCTCAAGGCTAGTGCCTACCACTTGAGCCACAGCACCACTTGAGGCTTTTCTATGTATGTGGTACCAAGGGTTCAATAACCCAGGTCTTCGTGCATACAAGGCAAGCACTCTACCACTAGGCCAGACTCCTGGCCATAGACAGATATTCTTAAGCCACGCCCCCATCTCGTTTTGTTTTTATTATTTTTCAAATAGGTTATCTCTTCTTGCCCTGGTTAGGTAGGAATACAACTCTCCTATTTCCTTTTCTGCATGGCTGAATGACAGATACATGCCACTACATGTTCGATTGAAAGATTGAAAGAGATGAAGTCCCATTCAGTTTTTTGCCTGGACTGGCCTCAACTTTAATTCTACTGAGCTCAGACACCCAAGTAGTAGCTAATATTACAGGTATGAGCCATAGAGCTTGTCTTATATTACTCTTTAAAGATACTATTACTTTACCCATTTTAAATAGCCATGCTACCATAATGGTAATAATTTCCCTAGCGAGAGGATAAATTATTTTTCTTTAATTGTGGAAGGACTTAAAAACTCCCCAACTATAAAAGTCTAACATTAAATGCACTCAATTCTGTAATATCCAACTGTGTTTACAAAAGTAAGCAAACATGCTAAATTATTCTCCAGCTATGAAAGTACTTTCCATCACTAGTGCTTCATATATGTATATTTTTAAAATTATATTTCTCAGAGGGGATGGTTACTACTAGTATTGTTTTTGTAACCTGCTACTTGCAATACTGGTAGGTGAATGCCCCAAGCAATTTAAAAATAAAAGCTTAGACATGGTCATAACAAACAGCAGATAAAATTTAAATAGTTACTTTTTATAATATCTCTTCTGATGGTTGACCCCTTAACCTCTGATAGTATGCTTTACTGGCTTCCTTACTTCCTTGAATAGGCCTTTGGTTAAATACTGGTGGCTAAAATATAAGGATTTGTAAGAACTGCACAAACTAAATCCCTAGAAACAGGACAGACTTTGCTTTTTAAACAGCATCATTTGAAATTAGACACTCATAAGATTAATTTTAAAATTTCAAGAATTCAAGAGAAGATAAGCCAGGCCAGGTAGCTCACACCTGTAATCCTAGCTACTCAGGAGGATGAGATCTGAGGATCGTGGTTCAAAGCTAGCCCCAGCACTAAAGACTATGAGACTCATCTCCAATTAACCACTAGCAAACTGGAAGTGGGGCTATGGCTCAAGGAGTAAGGTGGTAGCTTTGAGCTGAAGAGCTCAGGGACAGTGCACAGGTCCAGAGTTCAAGCCCCATGACCCACAAAAAAAAGAAGAAAAAAAAAAAGAATCCAAAAGAAGGTTTGGAATTATGTATTTATGAAGCTGAAGTGTTGTCCATTCTTGTGTGTGTGTGAAAGGGGAAGGGAGGGAATGGGATGTTATAAGGATGGAGAAATACTCTTTTTTTCTTTTCTAGCACTTTCTCAGGCACTTGTCATATATGTTCTTCATAACAATATCTCCAATAAAGTGGGATTTCTTGTCTACATTCCACAGATGAGAAAACAGAGCTTGGAGAGAGAGGCTTCAGGCCTCTTAACTCTCACCGAGTAAGACTGAAATTCCAATCATAATTCTCTGGCTGCAGAGGCTGGGTCTCTGACAATCTGAGAGAAGATGTTCTTGTGTTATGAAACACATATAACTCTAGTTAAATATAAACCATCCCATGTGTTAACCCCCTAATACTGTGATCTTCTTGGAGATTAAATTTTAGACCAAAGCCAAATTGAAAAGGCCAAATATTTTTTCGGTTTGTTTGTTTTGCCAGTCTGGGGACTTGAACTCAGGGTTTAGGCACTGTCCCTGAGCTTCTTTTGCTTAAGATTAGCACTCTACCACTTTAGTCATAGTGCCACTTCTGACTTTTTCTGTTTATGTGGTACTGAGGAATTGAACCCAGGGATTCAAGCTTACTAGGCAAGCACTTTACCACTAAATCACCTTCCCAGCCCAAGGCCTAACAATTTTTTTCCCCTAATCAGTTTTGCCCTATTACATAAGACTACTTATGAACAAGGAGGACAGAGTTGAATCATAAAGGAAACCATGTGGTTTGAAGAATCAAGACTATTTACTCTATAATCCTAGCTACTCATGAGACTGAGATCTGAGGATCGCAGTTCAAAGGAAGCCAGGGCCCTAAAGACCGTGAGACTCCCAGGCACTGTGGCTCAGGGGATAGGGTGGTTGCCTTGTGCTGATGAGCTCAAGGACAGCACCGAGGTCCAGAGTTCAAGCCTCATGACTGACAGACAAAAAAAAAATTACTCTCTTGTCCCTTATTGAAAAGTGTTCTGAGCTCTGGAATAGAACCTTGTCCAGTGCTCAGATAGGAAGAAAAATTCAAAGTATGGCAGACACGGAAATGCCAAACATTTTAAAGGAGCACAGAACCTTCAGACTGGGCCCTAGACTATAAGAAATATTTTAATTAATTATTTACTATTATTGTTTTTTGCCAGTCCTGGAGCTTGAACTCAGGGACTGGGCACTATCCTTGGACACATTTTGCTCAAGGCTAGCATTCTGCCACTTGAGCAACAGTGACACTTCCAGCTTTTTTGGGTATGTGGTACCGTGGAATTGAACCCAAGGCTCTGAGCACACTAGGCAAGCACTCTACCACTAGGCTACCCTCCTGGCTCCTTTGGAAGAAATATTTTATAAAATGAGTCGATTCACCTCTTGACCTGCTTAGTTGTGTGTCAAGGATTCTTACCATAACTAGCATTCTCTAAGCAATGTGGTCATTGAAAATTTATACAAAGAAAAACATAAATCATATAATTAATGTAACATGTAGCCAAATTAGAAAGTAGTCATTAGACATTCTGGATTCAAAAATCCATGCATTATGAATTTCCTAAAAATGGCATGATCATACTAAGAGACATACAAAATTGAATGTCTAAACTCTACAGAAATGAAATTTGGGACTCATATACCAATTCAATAGGTAAAATCAGTTTAAGAAATTAAATAGCTCAGCTGGGCACAGTGGTTCACACCTGTAATCCTAGCTACCCAGGGGGCTGAGATCTGAGGATCACAGTTCAAAACCAGCCCAGTTCTTAAGGTACTATGTTATCTCTCATCTCTTTTGCTGTCCCTTGGTTATCTCACATTGTTATAGTATCTCACTTTGTTACCTGATATATTGGATATATTTGTATTTGGTTATTTGAAATTGGATAGGGAAAGGGGGAAAATAAGATGAGGGGTGGGGGTTTGGGGGAGGGAAATGGGGACCAAGACATGTGAAAGGGTATCAATGTATGGGAATTAGTGCACCATCTATCTGGCAAATATCATGTAACCCTTCTATTAATTACAATAAAAATATATGAAAAAAATTGTGATCCCAATATGTTTATATTGAAGAAAATTTTTAATAAAGGGTAAAATTTCTATTATAAAAAAAAGGAGAGACTTTTATCTCCGTTTAACCACTAGAAAACTGAAACTGGCGTTGTGGCTGGAGAGGTAGGCCTTGCATTGAAGAGTCAGGGATAGTGCCCAGGTTCAGAGTTCATGGCCTACAACAGACAAAAAAAAATTAAGTAGCTCATTTCTCAAGCTATATAATTTTATCAGTATCTTTTATGAATCAAGTGAGTTCAAATAGTATAGAATTTAATTGATTAAGAAAAATCTTACATACTTTTCATTAACTATATTAGTACTGTGTTCCTTATTTAACTTACTAGAATTTAAGGACCAGAAGACCATCAGTCCAAGCAATCATTTGATTTCCAAAATAACATGTAATATGCATTTCTAGGTGAATAGTAAGACACAAAATTGAAAATAATTTAATTGTAAAGAGGGTCCAAAGTTCAAATAACTTAAAAGCAACAACTTCTAAAAATAAAGTTTTTTTGTTTTGTTTTGTTTTTGTTTTTGTTTTGTGGGGTATGGGGCTTGAATTGGGCCAGGACACTGTCCTGGAGCTCTTCAGCTCAAGGCTACCGCCCTGGACCTGGGTGTTGTCCCTGAGCTCTTCAGAGGTTAATTGGAGATAAGAGTCTCAGGTCCTTTTGTGGGATGCCTTTGAACCTTGATCCTCAGATCTCAGCCTCCTGAATAGCTAGGATTACAGGCATGAGTCACCTCAGCCAGCTTTCAGAAGTAAAGCTTTTTGGGGTGGGGAGTTTGGTCTAGTGGTAGAGTGCTTGCCTAGAATGTACAAAGACCTGGGTTCAATGCGTTGGTACCCTATACACAGAAAATGCTGGAAGTGGTAGTGTGGCTCAATGGTAGAGCACTATTCTTGAGAAAGCCCAAAGACAGTGCTCAGGATCTGAGTTTAAGCCCCAGGACTGGCAAAAAAAAGGGGGAGGTTTTCTTGTTTTTTGTTTTTGTTTTTTTGGCCAGGGCCTGAGCACTGTCCTTGGACTTTCTCAAGGCTAGCACTCTACCACTTGAGCCTCAGCACCACTTCTGGCTTTTTTCTATGTATGTGGTACCAAGGAATCGAACCCAGGTCTTCATGCATGTTAGACAAGCACTCTATCTCTAGGCCAAACTCCCGGCCTTTTTTTTTTTTTTAAATTTTAAAGAGTAAATAATTTTTTCTTAATTTCAAATATACACTAATAATAAATACCCCGATTTTAGCTGCTCTTAAATATTTTTACATTATTGGACTAACAGAAAAATTGCAAAGATCATATGAAGTTCCTAATAAATTCCTCATCTACTTTCCCATTAGTATTATATAAAGTATACGAGGTATAGGAAGTATAATACTAATTGTATGCAACATTTATTATAATTGATGAACATATATATTAACTAAAGTGCACACCTTAATCACCTTAGTTTTTACCAATTGTCTTTTCTAGGTTGGCTTGAGACTATCCATTCCTGAGTCAATTAAATTATGGCATGGGAACTAGGATTACTGTGACTGGTTAATCTGCATCCATCACTACCAGCCCAACCACAGGGCAGCTAATCTAAAGGGTGGCTCATTACCACTTCCAGTGTAGTGAACATGATTTTCTGGTGAAAAGCATACATGAAAGGTTCTAATAAAATAGACAAGCTTATCTGCTTTATTCTCTAACATGACACAGATTCAGCTGATCATAAATTACCAAAGGTGTTCATAATACCAGAAAACTTGCCAAAGGTATTTATGACACTATATTTGTTTAACACTGAAAACAGGTATTTCTAGAAACTTGAAATTCTCCAAAAAGTTGTTTTATATGCTGTTTTTGTTCTTATTGTTTTTTTGTGTTCCATTAGCTGACATGCTGCTTTCTACAGGCAGAATCATGCTTGACTTATTATAGTTTTTTTTCTTTATTGCCCACTCTGGAATGAAAACAAACAAAAATCTCTCATCAGGGAAGAAAATTCATTCTCAATTAAAACTCCAAAGGTCCAAAGTACATGATGAGACTTCTCTCTACTACCTCTGTTCTCCAGTCATTTATCCTTCCTGTTTTTCTTTTCCTTCTTTTTTTCTTATTTTATATCAGTTACATGGGGAAAGTATTTTATTGTTTGATTTTCTACACATTTACAGTATATTCTAATTAATTCACAGATATCATTTTCTTTTTTTTCTTGTCAGTTATGAACTTAGGTCCTTGGTGCTATCCTTGAGCTTTTGTGCTCAAGGGTAGCATTCTATATCACTTTGAGCCACAGTTCCACTATGGGTTTATTTGTTTGTTTGTTTTTGTGATTTATTGGAGATGAAGTTTCACAGACTTTCCTGCATAGGCTGGCTTTGAACTGCAATCCTCAGATCTTGACCTCCTGACTAGGGAGGATTACAGGTGTCTGCCACAAGCATGTGGCATAAATATCATTTTCTTTTTTTTTTTTTCTTTTTGTCAGTCGTGGGGCTTGAACTTTGGACCTGGGCATTGTCCCTGAGCTCTTCAGCTCAAGGCTATATGGCTCTATCCCTTGAGGCCACAGTGTCACTTCTGGTTTTCTGGTGGTTAATTGGAGATAAGAGTCTCCTAGACTTTAGTGCCCCGGCTGGCTTTGAACCACAGTCATCAGATCTCAGCCTCCTGAGTAGCGCCCAGCCAGAGTTATCATTTTCTTGTGCACCATTTTAGAGACAATCTGAATTCACCTTCTCTGTCCTATACTAGTGCTTCAACTCACAACCTCACTCTTTCTTAACCTTTTCACTCAAGAGGGACACTCTACCACTTCAGCAACACTTCCACTTTAAGCCTTTGGGGTTTTATTTTTATTTGTTTTTTATTTTTATGCCGGTTAAGTGGAGATAAGAGTCTCACAGACCTTTCTGTCTTGGCTGGCTTCTAACTGTGACCCTCAGATCTCAGCCTCCTGAGTAGCCAGGGATTGCAGACATGAGCCCCAGTGCCCAACAAAATCTGAGCTTTAATTTTCACTCTCATAACAACTGTCTCACTAGACATGGGTACTCTCTAAAGTATTTGCTTAACATAACATTCAATTCACAGATAAAACCACTCCCAAATTATAAATTCCACACAGGAATTTATGGAAAATTCTACTGCCTTAACAAGAGCTATCATTTCTGAGGCTTTCACTTCTATTGTTAGAACTGGCAACTGGTACAGAAAATAATAATAGCACCCATGAAATAAGTTGTAAACAGTGCTAGGAATATGAGCCAGGCTAGGTAGTGACAAAGTCTGGCTCTGTAGCATAGCCACTTACATATATCAGTCCTTTCACTTAACATCTCAGAACAGTCCCTATGAAGTCTGAAGACTTTTGTAGATGTCTAGACTTTTGTAAATATTTCCCGTAGGAGTTCTTAACATTGTAATCCCAAGGATATTTCATTTGACTCCCATTAACAAGGTCAGGTAAACTAAGTGCATTCTTTACTAGTTACCAATCGGGAGCAGAAGCCAGCCTACTCTGAGTAAATTTCAAATAAACAGATGAGTGAATGTAGATTGTGCCCTCTCATGAGACCTATCAACAAGAGTCCAGTCACTGCCTTCTGAAGCTAAGGGATGGAATCCAAAGGTATAAAATAACAATACAAGCATTTATTGAGCATTTGCTGTGCGTTATATACTCTGCAACAAGCTTTACAAGCATTCTTTCCTTAGATTTGGAGATCTATAGCATGGATTTCCAGGGAGCTCACCGCTTATACCTTTTCCTCAAAAGTAAACTCTGATGACAGGCTCTCGTTTGTCCTGAGAGCCAATAAAATGGAAATATCCCTGCCAGAGGAAACATAGCAAATGGAACCCATTTTTACACAGCTTTTCCCCTGACTTTATTACATTCTTTAGGATAAAGTTTTCATGAGAAGGGAGAAGAAAAGGACTCTGTAGATCTGTTCCAGGGTGATGAGAGCTACTGAGAAAAAAGAACCAAAGAGCAAAATCATACTCCACAGAAGTGGTTTGCCTCCAAAGAGTACCTGTATATAATCATCTCTGTACCTCTGTCCTGATTTTCAATCCTTGCCTGAATATAGGAAAATGAGACCAAGATGGATTTATTTGAACCTGCAATATATTGATAATAATTAACTTTAATGATTCATTAAGCAGCAGCATGCTCAAGGACCAGTAACTTCTAATCAGAGCTTGAGATAATAATCTTTAGAAGTTGATTAAGGTTACTTATAAGGGGTGTTTAGGGTTATGCCTTTTAAAATATAATTAGCTCCAAGAACAAGTTTCCTAGAGATTCATTTTCTAAAAGAATTATTTTCTGATTTCATCTTGGGTGTTTAAGCATAAAAAAAGAATTCTGTTTTACGGAGGCACTATTTATCCAGGCCCAAGACTGTGAGAACTGAAGAAGACCTCTGATTAATTGTTTCAAGAGGTCACCAAGTGGAGTAGAATACCTGAACAAAATGGGTCAACTAGTTAATTATACACACTTTAGCCAAGAGTTGAACAATAGGCAATCTCAATCTACCACTGATCTGTATCATCAGTTTGAAACTGGTATCTGCATTTACTTGGTTTTTATCCTTCTGAGTTCCCACAAAGCATGAGACTGATCTGAGTTATTTAAGGTCCTTTCTGGATTTTTATTGTTGTTGTTGTTTCTCCTGGTTGGCTAAGTATAGCTTGCTGAAGGATCAGAAAATCCTGGTGGAGTAGGAATAGAGATCCTAACCAGAAACATACAACTGGGCTATAGTTATCAGCCTCCATTGTTTCCGGAACATTCCCAAGAACATTACTGGAAAAGGGTTGTCTTGTTCAGTCACAGCTCATTCTCTCAAGTGGCTTAGAGCCCAGTGAATTGCCCAACACTGGCAATTTCTTGGGAAATGCATTATCAGCTTCCAAATCTCTTGCTCAGTCTCAATAAGACTCCCAAGTGATTGCAAAAGTGAAAATAAAACTGGAAGCCATTTTGAGTAAAATAAAGTGAAAATAAAACAAAACCATAGTATTTATGAATAGGAGTGAAAATCACATTCAAGAGAAGTGCATTTCATAATTGTGGAGACTTGGCACTTAGTACAATCCTCATTCCCTATTTGGAAGAAATAAATATTGGTAAAGATACAGGCTTCCTACTTTCCTATATCTCAGCAATTCATGAAATGTTGGGGCTGTGAGGCATTCAAAGATAATCTGTTCTGTATCTACATGTTCAAATTTGAGATCAGGGAGACTATCACCATAGATGGCTGCTCAGCTCATGTGATAGAAAGAAAATTACTTTTGTTCATTCCCCCTACCTCAAATTCTTGGAATTGAATTCAGGGTTTTGTTCTTGCTGGTAATACTCTACCTACCACTTGAGCCATATCCAGTCCTTTAAAGTTTTAGTTTTCAGGACCCTGAATTTTTGTCTAGGCCAGCAGTAGACCAGGATAATCTTATACTTTCTTTTGACTAGTGGAATTATAGGTGTGATCCAACTACCCTATTCCTAAGAATATTACTCACAGAATGGCAAAAGTTAAACTCAAGTCCTAACTCTGCCAATTTCTGCTCATGACTTCCAGGAAAGTCAGTGAATCTCAGGCTTTCTATTTGAATATTAGAGTAATTTATTCCCTAAAGAGGCTATAAATATTACTTTGTTTGGGAAAGGAAAAGTAAGGTGATTCTCAAAACATGTAAAATAAATACATTGTTTTTTTTCCACTGATAAGTTAATAAAACTTCCACACAGTAGCTGAGAAATTTACCTTTAGAAATAATCATAGGTGCTTGGCGACATAGCTCACACCTGTAATCCTATCTATTCAGTAAGTTGAGATCTGTGGATCGTGGTTCAAAGCCTGCCAGGGCACAAGAGACTTTTCTCCAATTAAGTACTAGAAAATAGGGGACCAAGACATGAGAAAGGGTATCAATGTATGTGAAATAATGCACCTTCCATCTGGCAAATGTAATGTAACCCTTCTATTAATTACAATAAAAAATATATGGAAAAAAGTACTAGAAAATGGGAAATGGGGTTGTGGCTCAGAGGTAGGGCAGTAGCCTTGACCTGAAGAGCTCCAGGTCAGTGCCCAGGTCCAAAGTTCAAGCCCTATGACCCCCCCCCCCAAAAGAAAATAGAAATCATAGGGCCCACAGTGTTCCCAGTGGTAGAGTGCTTGCCTAACATGCATGAAGACCTAGGTCCAATTCCTCAGTACCACATACCATGGTGCTGTGGCTCAAGTGGTAGAGCACTAGCCTTGAGAATGCCCAAGGACAGTGCTCAGGCCCTGAATTCAAGCCCCAGTATTGGCAGAAAGAAAGAAAGAAAGAAAGAAAGAAAGGAAGAAAGAAAGAAAGAAAGAAAGAAAGAAAGAAAGAAAGAAAGAAAGGAAAAAAGAGAGAGAGATAAAGAAAGAGAGAAAGAAAGAGAAAGAGAAAGAATAAAATTGTGATGTTTATGATAGGAGCATTTTGAAAATGAGTCTATTTTCTGAGCAAAAAAACTATCTGTCAGCTAGATCAAAAAATAATAATAATAAAGAAAATTGGATTATTTGTAATTCTTGGTAAAAATATTCCCAAAGATACTCTAGAAGGATTCAGATGTATAAGAGCATGCTATATCTGTTCTTGACATTTAACTAGTTATTAGTATGTTTCTTTTTTTAAATTAGTATGTTTCTAATGCATTTGAGAATACTCAACATTCCAAACTATAATTGGACATAATATCTGAGAAGCTGATCTGATAAAACAAATGATAGAAATGGGATCATCTGGGATGGGGAGGAACTGGGTAGATAAAATATAGATGACTGGCA
Organism: Megascapheus bottae; assembly: GCF_031878675.1. NCBI lineage: Eukaryota > Metazoa > Chordata > Mammalia > Rodentia > Geomyidae > Megascapheus > Megascapheus bottae. Next base: position 3,991,362 of record NC_143529.1, on the reverse strand, counting down.
GGAATCAAAACACAAATAATCCCCCTACCCCCAAACAGAATGTAGACCAGGCTCAGGGCTTGAGGTTTGATTGATTCTTTCAGGTACCTTACACAGAGGTAACATTATCATTTCATTTTTCTTTCACAGAGAGAACTATGCTTGGAAGTTAAATAACACAGGAAACATCTCACAACTAGTTGGTGTTAGCAAGTGAATCAAATGGCAGAAATACCTTTCCAGAGACTGATCTGGTTTGTTTTTATGTTACTTTACTGACATTATACATACACAGAATGGATTACATAGCTCTTTTTTTTCTTTTCTTTCTCTTTTTTTTTCTTTTTGCCAGTCCTGGGGCATCATCTTTGGGCTTTCTCAAGGCTACAGCTGTACCACTTGAGCCACAGCACCATTTCCAGCTTTTTCTATGTATGTTGTACTGTGGAATCAAACCCCAGTCTTCCTGCATGCTAGGCAAGCACTCTACCACTAGGCCAAGCTCTCAGCCTACATAATCCTACACAGATGTTTAGATAAAATGACCCCTAACCCCCATCTCATCAACCCTGCTTTTTTACTCTTACATTCATTCCTTTCCACTCTTCCTCTCTGCAGCTAAATCATAAGGCATGCCTCCTCCATTTGACTCAATAACGTGCTTCATTTGTTACCTTGTGAGTTTTCCATTTTAGGCATTCTCTATAGTCAGATCACTCTAGTAGGTAAGAATATACTGTTTTTTTCTTTTTCTTTTTTTTTTAAGTAGGGAAAAGATGTATATTTATAATTAGTCAGCTGGATGCAGTTTTGATGACTCCAATTTTGTTGGCAGCATCTAAAGCATCATAATCAAGAGCCAGTGGATCATATGCCTTCTCTCTCCATCAGGTCTGATCAGGGTATTGACCCTAGGCACGTCAATGTCCTAGAGCTTCTTCACGGTCTGTTCGATTTGATGCTTGTTGGCCATGACATCCACAGTGAATACTAGTGTGTTGTTTTTTTTTTTTGTCTTCTTCATGGCTGACTCAGTGGGGAACTTGATACTTGCATAGTGGTCAAGCTTGTTTCTCCTCAGGGCACTCTTCCGAGGATATTTGGGCTATCTCTGGAACCTCAACATCTTTGGCTTCTGGAAGATGGGTGAAGTGCCTATCTTCTTTTTGTGGCTGTGGACACCTCTCAGCACTGCCTTCTTGGCTTTCAAAGACTTTTCCTTGGCTTCAGCTTTAGCAGGGGCAGGAGTTCCCTTCTTCACAGGGCTAGTAGGTAAGGAATGTATTCTAGTCTTTGGTTCTCTCCTTTATTTATGAGCATTCACTACTTTGTCCATTAACTCAGTGTGTTCCTACCATTACTGGCATTATGTCTAATAGTTAGGGAGTGCATTGTTATGAAAAGACAACTGTCATTCACACGATTCACAGGTAATCTTTGTAGATCACAGTGACTATTATTGCTTTAGTAATGACTTCCCATTGTCCTTGTCCTTGTCCTTCCCCTTCCTCCTCCTCCTCCTCCTCCTCCTCCTCCTTCTCCTTTTCCTTCTTCTTCTCCTCTTGTGGGTCATGGGGCTTGAACTCAGACTGGGCACTGTTCCTGAGCTCTTTAGCTCAAGGCTACTGCCCTACCCTTGAGCCAAGCCCCACTTCCCATATTCTAGAGATTAATTCGAGATAAGTCTCAGGTCCTCTCTGAAGAGGAAATAAGAATAGCCTATAATCACAGGAATGCTTGATATCTTTGGCCAAAAAAGTAACACAAATCAAAACAACTTTGAGATTCCACCTCACTCCAGTGAGAATGAACATTGTCAAGAAACCTAATAAAAACTCATGCTGGAGGGAATGTGGCCAGGAGGGATCACTACTACACTGTTGGTGGGAGTGCAAATTCATTCAACCACTATGGAAAGCAGTATGGCAGTTCCTCAAAAGACTAAACATAGAGCTCCCCTATGACCCAGCAATTCCACTACTAGGCATTTACCCAATCATCCAGAAACAAGGACATACTAAATCCACTAGCACAACGGTGTTCATTGCAGCACTATTTACCATAGTGAAGATATGGAACCAACCCAGATGCCTCTGGGTAAATTATTGGATCCAGAAGATGTGGTACTTATACACAATGGAATTCTTATGCAGCCATCAGAAAGAATGGCATCACTCCATTGGTAACAAAATGGAAAGACTTGGAAAAGATCCTATTAAGTGAAGTAAACTAGACCCAAAGGAACATAGGCTCCAGTACTAATTACTACAAATGAGGGAAACCATGGAGCCTACATCTAGGACTCTCCTAGCAAAGGATTACAATAGCACAAAACCTAGGTACATAAGGTCATATAGGATGAAGCTAAATGAAAGGGTCTCTAGGATATGGAAACAAGAGCTTTATCTTGTGTGATTGTTGTTCTTAATGTACTGTGTTATTTCTGTTGTGGTTAATTGTAAATAAGAGTCTCATGTTCTTTAATGCCTGGGTTGGCTTTGAACCACGATCCTCAGATCTCAGCTTCCTGAGTAGCGAGGATTATAGGCATGAGCCACCACGCCTGGCACTGAATTTTTTATTTTTTAATTATCTTTTTTTTTTTGCCAGTCCTGGGTCTTGAACTCAAGGCCTGAGCACTGTCCCTGGGCTTTCTCAAGGCTAGAGCTCTACCACTTGAGCCACAGCACCACTTCTGGCTTTTTTCTAGTGTATAGTACTGAGGAATTGAACCCAGGTCTTCATGCATGCTAAGCAAGCACTCTACTACTAGGCCAAATTCCTGGCCCCTAAAATTATCTTTAAGTAGTTGTCCAAAGGAGTTGCCATTTTACAAAGCAGTTTATGAATACAATGTATCTAGGCCAATGTCAATATTCCCCCTTTCAACTTTCTTACCCACTCATTCTCTTCCTCCCCTACCCACTCCTCCTCTCAGTCTTTTTCATTTTGTCACATATACATTGGATTCTTGATTTCATTTTCCCTCTCTTCATTGACCTACCCCTTTTCCTTTGATCCCTACCCCACCTCTATAGAGTACCTGCTTCCTGGTGTTTTATTTTGCTGAACCTTTACCTTTATAGAAAGGATTTATAGAAAGCTCTCCCTTGAATCTACCATATTCCATTTATATACACTTGCATGCCACCAATATATTTACTAATAAGTTTGTATGCTAATTTTAGCTTCCATATAAAAAGGAAAAATGCATCCTATGTTTCTCTCAGCCTGATTTACTTAACATAGATCTGAAGCTATGGCTCAAGTAGTATAAGATTGGCCTTGAGCATAAAAGCTAGTAAAGAGCATGAGGCCTGGAGTTCAACTCTCAGAACTGGCATATACATATATTAAATAAAATATTAAGATTTTTTTTACGGTGAGCCTTATTTCATTTCTTTGGTCACTCTTTTGAATCTTTATTCTTCAACATGAATTTATTGAGTGTAGAGTATGTGCTGGCCACTATGTTAGATGCTTGGAATGTATTATATTCTCTCAGGTAGGCATCAGCTTTTATACCCTGAGATCATCGGTGGACCTTTTAATCTGGAAACTGAAATTGTAAAATATTTTCATTAGTTTTTTCTTTGACTATTTCCTATCTTCTGTTCTCTTCTTTTAGTAATCCTGTTATTAGTTACTGAAGTCCTGGATTGTTCCTCTAATTTTCATATCTTCTTTCTTCTACATCCTTCTATTAGTCTTTTTATTCTACTCTCTAGGAGATTTTCCTATCTTCTAGTCCTTATATTGAATTTCTTATTTCTACTGTCATAGTTGAATGTCTACATGTCTTTTGAGTTCACTGAATATTCCTTTTATAGGTAACTATGTAATCAATTCTCACCTCTGAGGGAGACAGTTTATTTTTAAAGTTTTATATTAGCTCGATTTGTTTCCTTGAGTTGGTTTCTTCTGTTTGTTTTGGTCTCTGCTTTATTAGTAGGCATTTTGCAGGTAACTTGTGGTCCTTGACTCTCTGCTTCAGTATGATGTTATGTTACTGGCCAACCTACAGACAAATGTCAGTGTCTTCTTTTTTAAGGACACTTCCAGTCTTCTGTGAACAAAGTACAAACCCAGCCAACCATTTTCTGAGAGTTGAGTGAAGGAAAAAGATTGATAAACCCTCAATACATAATTTACAATCATACTTTTTATCCCTAGTTTTCACTACTGTAGAATTCACCCTGGCCCAAGACATCAAGGCAGAGTCCATTTGTTCTTTTCAATAGAACAAGTCAGATAGAGACAGTCTCCTACCTTAAAGAAATGTTAGGAATTATGGATACACTGGCTTCTTACAAGGACTTCTACAAAATCCCCTGTTTAAACTCTACTCTTGTTCTTAGTTCCTAAGGTGATTGTCACTTCAATTTCGCAGGGCTATTATAACTACAGTGGTTATTTTTAAAAAGTTGTGGGCTGGGAGTGTTGCCTAGTGGTAGAATGCTTGCTTAGCATGCATAAAGCCCTGGGTTCGATTCCTTGGTACCATATACACAGAAAAGGCCAGAAATGGCGCTATGCTCAAGTGGCAGAGCACTAACCTTGAGGAAAGCTCAAGGACAGTGTTCAAGCCCCTGAGTTCAAGCCCCAGGACTGGCAAAAAAAAAAGTTGCTGGGTGCAGTGGCTCATGACTGTAATTCTACTTACTCAAGAGGCTAAGATTTGAGAATCGAGGTTCAAAGCCAGCCCAGGCACTAAAGAACGTGAGGCTCTTATCTCAAATTAATCACTAGAAAATAGGAAGTGGGGCTGTGGTTCAAGGGGTAGGGTGGTAGCCTTGAGCTAAAGAGCTCAGGGACAGTGCCCAGGCCCAGAGTTCAAGCCCCACAACTGAAAGCTAAAGGTGTGTAGCTCAATTGATAGAACATTTGTCTAATATCCTGAGTTCAATCCCCAGTTTCAGCATGAAAACAAACAAAAGAAACAGGAGTTATCATACACCACATTCTTTTTTTCCTCAGCCACCACACCTTTCTGTCACCAAGATTTGCCTCTAAGTACTTATGACACAAGCCCGCTTCCTTCCATCTCTTCAATGAAGACTTCATTTCAAGTAGACAGTACTTTTCCCTAGCCTTCTCCAATCATCGTCTACTTGATTTCTCGGTAACACTTTCAACTCCTTACTTGTCCATTCCACATACTGCAATCACTGCCACCTTCTGCAAAATGCAAGCCACATCTTGTTCTACACAACCTTCTTTACAACCTTCAAGTTTTAAAGCTGACAATCCTCAGGAAGGCCTGTAAGAACTTGAAGGAACTGGCTAGGCTTCTTCTGTGGCCTTATCTAGTCCTGCTTGGACAGAATGTTTTGTATTCTGTCCTTTTTTTTCTTCAGATGCTATTTACTAAGCAATGGCCCTTCTGGTAGAAGAGCTGGTTGTTACAGCTCCTCCAAACAGGCAGATCCACCCTCCACTTGACCTGAGCGGAGTTATTACTTTTTCATTCCTCAGGTCTTGGCTCAAGCATCACCTCCTCAAGAAAGCCTAGTGAAGTCAGGGAACATTTTAGTGTATTCACATGGAAGCAAGCTTCCTTTCTTCATGGCACTTATGTCACTTCTTAATTCTGTCCTCCTTTCATTATTTTTATGACTCTTGAATTAATAACTTTTTCTTCCACCAGATTTTAACTACTATGACAGCACAGACTGTATCTGTGATCTCTTACCACTACGTTCTTAGGACCTGCTTAATTGCTAATTCTATTTCTTTTTTAAAATTTGGCTAATTTATGTATTTATTTACTTACTTTTACAGTGCTAGCAATCAAATCCCAGACTTAACAAATGCTAGGCAAATTCCCCACAACTAAGCTATCTCTCCAGCTAATTGTCAATTTTAGGGTTGATCTTAAGAAATAATGTCTGGTAAAATAGTCTGCAAATTCAGTATATTATCATGCAATCTTTCCTTTAATAATTCAAAGTCATTGTTATAAAAAAATCCTATGCAGATACAAAATTAATTTCCTAGTTTTTTTAAGTGTATGAGTTTTTAAAGTATTTATTTAATAACTGTGGGTTGATTAAGTGAGGAAATAATAAACTTGTAGTATTTCTGTTTTACCAATGTGATACTCAAATAGCTTAAGAAATCATATAATACAAAAAAAAGTAGCTGAGCAATTGAGAGTCCAAGAGTTTGAGTTGCAGTTCACAGCCAAGACAGTTTGGGCCCAGGGCCTGTGTGCTTAATCCCTGTAAATGAGAAAAGTGCTAAGTAAATCTTTTCAAGAAGCCAGGTACTTTCACAGGAAAAAAATGATCTTACCCCAGGAAACCTTCATTTGGATGCAAGGAAGTGCCATTTAGAAGCATTAAATATAGGAATAAGCTACCTTTGAAAATAGGTTACATGTTTATTAAGTCTAACAAGATAGGTATACAGCACAGAAGGGACAGGAGACTTTCAAAGACAAAACCTAGACTCAATCTTTTGAAGCTTCTTCCCATTTTCCAAATCTAAAAGTTTGTTTATGGTTCTTTTTTTCTGGCTAAAAGTTTGTCCAATGTAGTCAAACTTTCATTATCTCAGAGCAGTTTAACCAGGGAAAATCTTGCTTTATTGAGTTTGGTAGTCACTTTGCTTAATGTTTGCTGTGTTAACAACTTGGCATATACTTCACCCACTGTCAGCATCTATTCCATTCCATTACTTGCTTTGTTGACAGTATGGTTTCTTCAGGGAAACACTTTGAAAACCCAAACGTAATGTTCTTGTGCTGCTATAACGAAATTAAGCCTGGTTAATTTATAAGGAGCAGCAATGTATTGGCATATGGTTCTGGAAATTGAGAAGTCCTAATTTCAGGGGCTGGCATCTATTGAGGGCCTTTTTGTGTTTTCATTTTGTAATACAAGGTCAAAGATAAGCAACTGGACAGTGGGCTGAACAGGTCCTTTTATAGTCATACAAAAATTAGACTCCACCTCCCTACACTGTTGTACTGGGGATTAAGTTCCCAGCACATAAACTTTGGTAAGTCTCAGTCAAACTGTAACACTTACCTACCTCCCCCTCCCATCTCAGTATCACTTCCCTGCCCTCCCCATGGAAAAAAGACTGAGATTGTAAATGATATTAAGAAGAAAGATACAAGACAAGAATATAAATAAATTTACATGATTGTCATGAAGATTTGATGACTCCAAAACAAAAATAGAGAACAATATGATCTAATACATCAAGAGAGGAAGAACCTGTAGTAACAATTTTAGAAAGACAGTTCTTCTTCACAATTATTATGAAGCTTGCTTAAAATATGCTGAAAGATGATTAAAGAAATACATTCGAATTTTGAAATTATAAAAATAATTTTTACAAGTCACTTGACAAAAGAAACAAGTGGTGATCCTGGGCATTCACTCAGGCCTGGAACTTCAAGGTCATAGGTTAACTGATTGCCTAGCTTTGGTTAGTACTAGAGCAAATATTAACTATCTCATATTTGTGTACATTTCTGCCTAGTTGGGTACTTGCTATTTAGGTGACAGTTACATTTTTCTAGAGTTTTGGTGAAGTATAACTTTCACACATAAAATCTATCCCCTTTTAATGTATACTTTTTTTTTGTGAGTCCTAGGACTTGAACTCAGGGACCAAGTCTGCCTTTGGGCTTTCTCAAGGCAAGAGCTCTACCTATTTAGCCACAGCACCATTTCTGGCTTTGTCTATGTCTGTGGTACCAACAGACATAGGAGTCACACCTCGGTGTTTGTACATGCTAGGCGAGCACTCTACCACTAGTCCAAACTCCCAGCCCCTTTAATGTATAGTCTTCAGAACTGGGGTATAGATTATAGTTGCTTAGCTGGCACTGCAATGGAAATAAAGAACTCTGTCCTCACCCTAATCATCTTCCATCCTAACAGAAATATTTATATTTTAGATGTAATCATGTGTGACTTACCTCCTATTATTCCCCTGCTTTAAAAAATCCTGTTTATTGTTTCAGAGGAACCCTGTAATTAGTCTACAATGATCTGAAATAAATACAACTGCCTTCTTTTCTAAAAACAAGTATATAATAATAGCTCTTTGAGTTGAACAGCTCAGCCTAAGAGTTCAAGTTCCTTGCATGCAGGATGCCATTTAGGCAAGGCACTATTTTCTTTGATAATTCGATTCTTTTTCTGCAATGCAACTGTAATAATGGTGCCTATATCATGGGTTGTTTTCAGTAGTGGTGAAAATAACTAATACACGGTGAGTGTTTGCTATGTGCAGGCACTGTAATGAATTACTTAAATTTTACAACAGTCCTGTGAAGTACAGATTGTTCCTCTTCTGGTTTTGTATATGTAAAAACGAAAGCACAGAATCTGGGTCTTCAAGAGAAGTTAAATAACTTGCCCAAATCCTGACGTAAGCTAACAGCCTTGTGCTAGATATTGTGCAAATTCTTGGACTTACAACCAAGGAAGCAAGACAGGCAAAACACAGAGCCTATAGCTCAACACAAAGGACAAAGACAAACTGGTTTTTATTATCATCATTCACCTTCATTATTTTCTCAGTGAATTTACATAACTGTCTTCATGTGTATCTCTTGTTCAGGCTACTCATAAATATTTTGTGTGTGTTTGAACTGTTGTGACTCTGGCAGCTCTTTTTCTCAGGATATTTTCTCACTGGTTATGTGGGGATGTATTAAAAGGCATGGAATCATTTGTATTACCTCCCAAACAAATTTCAGTTGTAGATGATGTGATCTTTCAGTATCCAGTGATATTAATAGATAGGTAAAGAGGTGGGGGGGAAAGAGGGGAGATAAAAATGAGAAACACTTCCATGGGGCCCCAGGGGATTATGCCTATAATCCTAACTACTCAGACCACAGAGAGCTAAGGATCACAGTTCAAAGTCTGCTGGGGTAGGAAAATCTGTGAGACTCTTACCTCTCATTAACCTCCAGAAAACTGGAAGTTGAACTGGAAATTGAACCATAGCTTAAAGGAATAGAGCTCTAGCCTTGAGCAAAAAGAGCTCAGCAATAGAGCCGAGGCTGGAGTTTAAGCCCACAACCAGCAACAACGACAAAGAAACAAGGAACTCATATGAGAATAGTACAAAAAAATCAGAGTACTTTCTAACTCATCCCATCAATTCTTTGGTCTCAGTTTCTCATGTGCTAATTTTAAATCATATTTATAGTTTAAGTTAACTAAATGTTTATAAATCTCTTTCACCCCTTGGGAAATCCTGAAGTCTACAAATATTTCTTCTTGTCTAGATGTTGAGATGTTTTATTGTTCCTGTTAATCTGATGGTAGAGGCTGGGGAGTCTTTTTGGAAAACGTAATTTATCTTAAATAGCCAAATCTTGTGTATGGAGTTGGGTTGTTTTTTTTTTTTGGTGTATGTGTGTGTGGGGGGGGTGACTCTTGGACAAAATGTTCATGTTTTGACCGTGCACAATAAAAGTGAGTGTGTCAGCACTTGCAAGGTGCCAAGAAGGTGACTGTGTCAATGCAAGATAAAGACTAGTTAAGAGGCCCATGAAAAAAGGTGTTACATTGAAGCTTAAAAGTGGAATAATTACCATAAGACTAATCAAAAGACTATTTATACAAGGTATGGGAAAGCCTAAAACCTAGAAGAGATGGCATGGTACACCAAGATCAATGTTAATGAAACTTGCTACATCAGACCAGAAGGGTTAATGGAAGAGCTTGTAGATAAGGCCCTGTTAATGAGGAATCCCAAAGACCAACCAGATACATCCCAATCCCACATGATAAGGTGATTAGGTAGCCCAATACCATACACCACGAGCATGCCTGCTCATGGGTGCACACGCACATGCACACACACACACACACACACACACACACACACACACACACACGGTAATTCTTGCTAGTCATTTAATACATGTTTTCTTGACATAAATAGGATGAAACACAAGAATACTAATAAGTTAATCTAGGCGGGTTTTGTAAACAACAAAAACCACAAGTAAAACGGGTTTCAATAAAGAAAAAATGGATTCGATCAGCAGTGGGAAGTCAGGAATCCATTTGGCTTCAATGTAGTTGGGTTTGGGGACTCAAACAGGAAATGGAAACCCTTCAGTGATTTTCTCCCAAGGATCAGCAAGTGCTATGAGAACACCACAGCCTGTTTCAGGCTCTTCATTCATTGCTTCCAAGCATAGGAGGAGTGATTCCGATCACAGACTCCTTGGTGCAAACTGATTAGTAGGAACTCACAACTAGCATGAAGCTTAGCTCACAAAATCACAAATGGCTTGGAAGAAAGTCATCCAGCTGAGATTCTGAGAAAGAAGTTAGAATATGGCTATAGTCCAGGTCTTCAGTGCCCTTCATTGTATCTGACCAGATTGTTTGTCAGTCTGCCCTCCTGTTTTGTGCTAAGCACTCTGAAATGGAGGGCAAGGTCCAAAGATTCCAGTCATGCCAGTGACTAGTGATGAGTCAGAAGAACTAAGCAGTAGAGGGCTAAAGAGTTCTTTTGGGCAACTATTCAAAGTCTGAACTCAATTAGCTTTTCTAATACCTAACTTCTTTTCCAGCTGACTGGCTCACTCTTAATAGAAATGATTTAACAAATGTTTTTATTCATCCTATTAGTGGAGGTTGTCAACCTTGGCTACCATTAGAATTACCTGAAAACATACTACCCAGGACCAGTTAAATCAGAGGCTGCGTGAGAGGATACAGATCCAGAAATCAGCATTTTTTTTTTTTTTTTGCCACTCCTGGACTCGAGCTTGGGGCCTGAGCACTGTCCTTGGACTTTCTCAAGTCTAGAGCTCTACCACTTGAGCCTCAGCACCACTTATGGCTTTTTTCTATGTGGTACCAAGGAATCAAACCGGGGTCTTCGTGCATGCTAGGCAAGCACTCTACCATTAGGCCAAACTCCTGGCCCAGAAATCAGCATTTTTGTAATTAAAAAGTGTGGCTACTGGACAGCCATATTTGACAAATGTCTTTTTTTTGTTTGTCTTTTCTCATTTTTGTTGTTATTATAAAAATGATGTACACAGGGATTACAGTTACATAAGTCAGATAAAGAGAACATTCTTTTTGTACAATGTTATGCCTTCCCTCACTCTAGATATCTTATATTCTCCTTCCTTCCCTTCCTCCCCCATTCCCTTCCCTGTTTCCTTCCTTTCTTCCTTTTTCTCTCTTTCTTTCTTTCTTTCTTCCTTCCTTTCTTTCTTTCCTTCCTCCCTCCCTCTTTCCTTTTCTTTCTTTCCTTCCTTCCTTCCCTCCCTCCTTCCCTTCCCTGTTTCATTTCTCCTTCCTTCCTTTTTTCCTTCCTTCCTCTCTCTCTTTCTTTACTTTCTCCCTCCCTCCTTTCTTTTTTCTTTCTTTCTCTCTCTTTCCTTTTCCTTCTCTTCCTCTTTCCCTTCCCTGTTTCCTTCCTTCCTTCCTTCCTTCCTTCCTTCCTTCCTTCCTTCCTTCCTTCCTTCCTTTCTTCCTGGAAGTTAGGTTTAAACACAGGGTCTTACTCATGCTAGGTAGATATTCTAGCATTTGAGCTACTCCCCAACCTCGAACAGTATTTCATTGCCAGTAGTATTTCTTAGTCTAAGTCCAGTCAAGCATACTATTGGCTTTCTCCAATATTATGATCAACTTGTGTGTGTGTGTGTGTGTGTGTGTGTGTGTGTGTGTGTGTGTGTGAGTCATGGGGCTTGAACTTGGTCTGGGTGCTGTCCCTGAGCTCTTCAGCTCAAGGCTACCACCCTGCCCTTGAGTCAAGCCCCACTTCCGTTTCCTAGAAGTTAATTGGAGATAAGAGTCTCAGGTCCTTTTGTGCCCAGGCTGGCTTTGAACCTTGATCCTCAAATCTCAGCCTTCTGAGTAGATAGGATTACTGGCATAAGCCACTGTGCCTGGCTCATGATCAACTTTAATTTGTTATTTGAAACAGGAAGTCTGAGGGTAGAAGATGGGATAACTAAACAGGAAAGCCAAAAATCCATGAAGGACACACACAACCAAATTGGGTTTACAAAAGAACACAGTAGGCAAACCACAGTGTTCATATAATAGATTCCAGTGGGAGCAAAGTCATGTCTAAAGGATATGAGAGAAGTAATCTACAAAATTCAAATGTATTTTTACTTACAATGTGACTAAGTCGCAACACACTGGTCATTAACTGAAATAAGCATAGATTTAAAAAATGTATCTACTGCACCTAACTTCTCCATACCGTAATTTGGCAACACAGCGCTCGGTAGAGTTAACCCTTACGTTTCTGTGGCTGATGGGGAGCTGCAACTTTGGGCCGTGGCTCAGAATCACAGTGTCATGCAAAGTATGATTTCTACTGAACGTGAACTGCTTTCATATCACCATAAAGGGAGGAAGCTGAAATGTCATAAGATGGTGATCTTCTGATACAGGTTTGCAAACAGCCACTCTCTTCCAGGACAGGATTCCAGCCAGAGGAGAAACTCCTTCAGGTGGAGGTAAACTGAACTGAGCAAGGTCAATACAAATGAAAGAGCTGGGCACCCTGACTTACACCTGAAATCCTAGCTACGCAGGAGGTGACCTCCAATAATCAAAATTCAAAGCCAACCTGGGCAAAAATGTCCTTAAGAGTCTATCTCTAAAATAGCTATCAAAAAACAAGGCTGGAATGTGGCTCGAGTGCTTGCCAGGCAAGCAAGCATGAGGTCATGAGTTCAAACACTGCTACTGGCACGAAAAAGAAAGAAGAAAAAGAAGGAGGAGGACAAGAAGAGGAGAAGGAGGAGTACAATGAAGTAGGGAAGGAAAATAGTTTAAAAAATTCATCAAAGCTATCTCAAAGTATGAACGATCAAGCCCTGGGCTTTTAAAAGTTACTCTCTTGAGCAGTAAATCTCTGAAATTCTTATTTTAACTGTATGTACAACATGGCACTTAATTTTTTTTTCCAGCAAGCATATACTGCTGGAACATAAGTGTCAATTTTGTATCACATAATACATACATGTTTCATAGTAACATACATTTTACAAAGGGCATATAGTATGATAATAATAAAAAACAGAAGTAAGATATGAGTATATAAATATCAAAAAATCATTGCAGATAAGGTCCTATTTGGCTGTCACCAAAATCAAACCCTCCATATCATGTGAACCTAATCACGTAATCATGAAGGAAAGTGTGTGTTTTTTTTAAAGAAAGACTGAAAAACATCGAGATCAAAGATGCTAAAATCACAGCAATAAAACAATTCGATGGCTGCTTATGTCATAACCTTGTGCAACTGCAGAACTGATGACACAGGTAAAGTCAATCAACAGTAACTGAATGAATAAATGAAAATACATGTTTAAGGCGGTGTGTGTGTGTGTGTGTGTGTGTGTGTGTGTTGGTAGTGGGGCTTGAACTCAGGGCCTGGGCATGGTCCATTAGCTTTTTAACTCAAGTATGGCACACTGCCTTGAGCCACAGCTCTACTTGTAGCTTTCTGCTAATTTATTAAGATAATTCTGTCATGGACCTTCCTGCTCAGGGGTGACTTTAAACTGTAATCCTCAGATCTCATCTTTCTGAATAGCTAGAAAATCAGGTTTTATAAAGTCAACTTCAACAGAATGTATGCATTGGAAGAATACATTTAGAACTTTGAATACTGTAGTGCGAGAATAACTCAGTTTCAAGAAAAATGCTCAAAGAGGAAGCTCCAAAATGGATTTCATTCTTTCCTCTGTTGTTGATAAATATATGAGATGCTTAGCTGGCACAGTGGCTCACACCGATAATCCTAGCTACTCAGGAGGCTGAGATCTGAGATGCTTCAAGAACTTACACAGTTTCTCACCATTATTCATATGTAGTTCTTGCCCTTTTTTTCTCACAAAATAGTATATCACATAAGGCAGATAAGAAAATCTCAAGTACTGTCTATTCAAACAAGGAAGGGGAAGAGACAAAATGAGGGAGGGTGGAGAGGAGAGGAGGAAAAAGAATTCAATACAACCATTATGTCAGGACCTATATAAGTGGCAAATTTTATCATAGGATCAAACCTATGACTGGTGACCCAAGAATTTTCTCATTCTGTGTTCCCAGATAAATTACATCTCTGTGCTTTATATTCTCCATCTGTAAAAGGGGTGTAATAATTGTACCCCTGCCTTTATGAGTACATAATAAAATAATGAATGCAGAGTGTTTAAGACAATACCCACAAAATATTGCCTAATGATAATAATAAAAATTTACCAGGAACACAATCGCAGCCTGCATGCCAATTGTCTAGTGTAAAGAACCAAAACCTGCTGATCTAAATACTTTTAGGTTTCATTCTCAGTGAACTACTTGTTTTCTTTTTCCCCCTTTGTGCTACTCTGGTTTAATACATCACTTATTCATCTTGTAAGATAGAAATGGATTTTCTGGCAACTAGATGGGAAAGGTGTCATCTTTTGTCTTTTGCTTTACCTTTATTTGCACATTATTGGTTTTAGGAGGCTCTTGAAGTGAGTGATTTCAAGCCAAATCTTTACTGTTGAGAGCAAATCTGTACAACTTACCTCCTACTACTGAATGAGGCTGGAACTAGACAGGCTTCTAAAAGACAGGTCTGAAGCCCCTTGTCCAACTGATAAAGACTGCCAGGGACCGCATTTGTCCACACAATTCCAGAAGAGCTCCAGTGACATATACCCTATGTACTTAAGATGAGAGGCATCTCGGACCAGGAGTTTGGCCTAGTGGTAGAGTACTTGCCTAGCATGTACGAAGGCCCAGGTTTGATTCCTCAGTACCACATACATAGAAAAAAGCTGGAAGTAGTGCTGTAAAGCTCTACCCTTGAGAAAAACAAAAAAGATCCAAGGACAGTGCTCAGGCCCGGAGCTCAAGCCCCTCAACTGGCAAAAAATTTTTTAAAAAATGACAGGCATCTTTTCAGGCCCCTCATGTCAGTAGATTCAGCTGTCACCTGGTATCCTGCATGGGGTTTGAGTGGTTCCTCACTGTAGTGATTATGTCAACCAGTTGACTTAGTGTCTAAGCAGATAAAGACTTAGAACCTATTTTGCAATTTTAGTGGCAGTAGATTTTTTTCCAGGCATTTTTGTCTACAAGCAGTAGGTTCAGAGACTTATTTACATTCTAATTAGAAGTGCTCAGCCCCCTTCCATAGAGGGAGGCTAGTAACTACTTACTTCCTATTGGCAGGCTTTGGCAGGAAACAGCTTAGGCTTGCTGATCCACTGGACCAAAGCAAAGTAACTTGCTGAAGAGCAAAAACCATGTCCTCGTTCACCAGCTTTACTTCTGCTTGGCTGAGGATTCTGCCTATAATCTGCTTTCTGTAGCAATCAAACTGCTGCCTGATTTTTTTTCTCTTCTTTTCCTTTTTCTCTGGGTAAAGCACTATTTTAATAGTTTTCACTTGCATATTTGCATAGGACTCATTTATTGAGCTTATGCAGGGAATGACTTCATTCCTGGTATGTCTTTTCCAGTAAGTTGATGATTTGAATCACTGGATCTTTTCATTGTTTACCAAGAAATATTACTAACTATTATTTATCTTCATCCCTCTTCTAACACAGATAGAAAACATACTTTCCTTGATCACACAGCAATCACTAGAAATTAGTGATGAACCATGTATTCTGTCACTCACTCATCAGGGCTACACAACATTAAATAATCCCGTAGTCCTACATCTTGACTTCTAGTTCCTGCCTTTGTGTCTCTCCCTTCCCTAACCAGCTGCCTCTGTCTCCCCTTCTTACTGTTTCTGATCTGCCATAAATTAGGAAATCAGATTAAGCTTGCTTCCTTAAACTGGAAAATCAGACAAGACTTTCCCAGAACTGAATGCCTGCCATAACATTTATTGTGTACATAAACTTGGTGGCATGCTTGGTTATTACTTAGGAGGCTTTGGGGTGCAAATGATCGAAAAGTTTCCTCCTCAAAGATGGAAAAAAGAAATGTTTTGCCACCTACTCCAGACTTCTTACTTCTAGCTCAGTGTAGCTCCCATGTGTGGCTTCATTCTGGAACCACTGGCAATACAGCTGAGGTGCTTAGAGCCACACCCAAATACAACTGAGTTTCAAGGAAGGAGCGATAAGATCTACTCTGTGTCTGTCTTTGAGGAGAAAGAGACATTTTCCAAAGTCTACTCAGCTGACTTCCTCCTTGTGGCCCAGAATTGCCATTTCCTAAGCCAACCTATGACGCAGGGTATAGGAATTGCCTGGTTGGCCAAGACTAAAGACTAAATTGGAATGCTCTTAGGAAGAAGAGGATGTGTTCATTGGAAAGGAACCAGCAGTCTGTGCTATAAATTGAGATTGTCTGCTTTTGATTTCTAAAATTAACTTTTCTAGATTTGTATTGGTGTCTATTGTTTGACACAGATCACTTTTTAGAAAGTAGCATATTGTTTTGAGATTTAAAAAAATCAAAGGGTAACCTGGGACACTTAAATGACATAAAAATTAAAAAAATACTATGTTATTTTTATAACTATATTGTGTTATTATGTTATATACCATACCATTATTATGTAACTATATATTGTAGCTTTATTATTATCTTTTAAAAAATATGCAGCTTCATCACGAATGCTAGTTACAAATACTGAAAAATTCAGTTTTCACCAATTTGGAATATTTTTTTGCCAGTACTGGGGCTTGAACTCGGGGCCTGGGCACTGTCCCTAGGCATTCTTAAAACTAGTGCTCTACTACTTGAGCCAAAGCACCACTTCCAGCTTTTTCTGTGTACGTGGTACCAAGGAATTGGACCCAGGGATTCCTGCATGCTAGGCAAGCACTCTACCAGTAGGCCACGTTCCCAGCTCCAAATCTGGAATTTTAAACAGACTGTTCTCCTGGCCAGTTTTCTTGGACCATCTTTTTCAGATCAGATTTGCTTGTAGCCAAATCACTGTTGAGAAAACCGGTGGAAGATTCAGGGTCAGTTCAGCTTTTAGCTAGGTCATCTTCCAGTGTCATTCTGCCTGAGATATCCCTATTAATCATTTCCAATCCATTTATCTTGAGGCCTACAACATCTGGGCATTCAAATTAGCAACACAACATGGGCCTTGTTCCAAAAAAGGGCTTGTTCCAGTGACTTTCATAAATATATTCAACAGAACAAAATAACACATAAGAAAACTTGGTGACTAGTACACAGGATCTCTTTTTTATGTTGGCATTGTTTCAAAATGTCCATAATTAGTTCAAGAAACACAGCACATTGTGGAAATATACTGGAAATAAACCTTTTTCCAAAATTAAGAAGAATCATGGATTGAATATTTACCTAGTATATGCAAGACTCTGGGTTAGATGCTCCACTTCAAATAACAATAAAAGAAATAAAACTGCAGAGAGAGAAAGAGAGACACAGAGAAAATCAGTATAAGATTATACAGCAAAGCATACTCAGGTTTTACACAATTACTATAGTTGAGTTGTGTTGAATGAAACATGATTTTTTATAAAAATCACATTCTTTATTATCTGTTTAAACAAAAAGAAAACAACCCAAAATATTTCCTACAATGTGATGATCTGTGTATTTTTCCTGTGAGTTTTCCTAACATGAGAACATGCTAACTCTAAATAATGTCCAATAGTAGCCCCCTGGATATAGAACCCAGGACTGACAGTGGGGGAAAGGAAAGCACTTAGATTTTAGTCCTCATTTGATATACCAGGCATATGTTTAAGAAAATAATCTATTTAAAAGAAATAAAAAGCAACCTAATTGTAGAGAAAATTGAAATAATTTTTTTTTTGCCAGTCATGGGGCTTGAACTCAGGGTCTGAGCACTATCCTTAGGCTTTCTCCTCAAGGTTAATGCTCTACCACTTGAGCCACAGCACCACTTTCAGCCTTTTCTATGTATGTTGTACTGAGGAATCGAACCTATGTCTTCATGCATACTAGGCAAGCACTCTACCACTAGGCCAAACTCCTGGCCCTAAAATAAAAATATTTTAGGAATATTAGCCTATCTGCCTTGTGAAAAAGGCTTAAAAATGTGAAATACTGGGGAAGTTAGGCTAAGATAATGGTCCAAAATGACACAGTTATTAGCCAAGACTATAAAACAGATTCAAATCAGGTATATTTTAAAAAGGAATGAAGAAGCATGTTCCTTTAGAAGGTATGATTTGCCATATGTTGCCATACCACCTGTGCCATTCATTGGCTGGTGTCTTCATCTTAGTCTGTTAAGGGGAGGAGAAGAAGGGCAGCTTTCCCAAGCATAATCCTAAACTATACTGTCGATGTACTTCCTCCTTGTATCATTTTCCCCATCAACACCTTGTCATGATGGAGCTGGGCTAAAAGAAAAAAATATAGAAATAGTTCTTCATTCCAGAGGTTCCGCCATGTCCACAGGAAGCATGCTTAGGGTAGAAAGGTACCCATCCCAAGAAGTAGAATCCAATGGGGTCCAGGTAGACTATTTACCAGGCAGGAAAGAGAAAGGAAAGCATGTATTCCTCCTTTCCTGGTCCCAAGTCTTTTCTCATAATCCTCCCCTAATGAGTAAGAGAAGGAAAGAGGGTCTATTCCTACCTTAGACTCAATGTTCATCCTGTTCTTTACCCCCAAGAGATCCAATCCTCATTTGGGATTATCTACTTACTCTCTAATATAAAGGAGCTTTGAAATAAGAATTGACCCTTACAGAATAATCCTGAAGGTTATGGGGATTAGAAGCAATGGAGCATTGTTCACGTTTACTGGTGACACTCCCAGGACTTGAATTCCAGCAAAAGTTTTCTAGTCCAGCTACTTCTCTCTGCCTTAACTATTTTTTTTCAGCACTGATTTACATTTAAATTTATTTTTAATTTAAAATTGCTTCTTTTAGAAGTGAAATATTTTTTCATCTACAAAATTAAAGTATGAACATTTTTTGGTATAAAATACAGCCAATGCCAGTATAAAATATAGCTAATATCATACCTTAACTGTTTTTAACTTTACTTTTCATTAGCCTCAGTATCCTGGACATACAGGATCTAGGCTTCATGACACGTCTTCAATCCCTTTCCCTATTCATGCTTAAATCTCTTCCTTCCTTTCTTCCATCTCAAACTGGAGCGATCACCTCTCAGCTTCCCGAAACCTGGGCCTGTTTTGTTTCTGTTTTGTTTTACAGAGAGAGATGACATTTCTGGGTAGGAGGAAAATAGAAAGTTAACAAGCAGTACTCAGCTGTGAGCCTCAGCAAGTATGGAAGGGGCAGGAAATTCTAGAGGCTATTGATCACAGATCAGGATATCCTCTAATAATACAGATGCCAATAAGGAAATTGAGATCCCAGTTACTTACTCCACAGCATTCTTTAGTTTATTGTCAAAGTTAAGGCCAGAAACTAGCACACACAAGTATTTCCCAATTGCTGTTGCAGCTTCCCTCACACCATACAGAGAAAATCATGTCTTTCCAGAAGTGTCCAGGCTGACAGGAGAGGGAGACGGCTACTAGAATAGCTTTCTATTGAGATTATTTAAAGGTACTTCAAAACTAATAAGACCTATGATTAATTTTCATAAAGAATTCCTTGCCTGTGTGAAATAATATTAACAAAGGATATATTAGTATAGTGAAAAAATCTTATAATATTTTAGTATGGAATATTGGTTGCATATTTTGCACATATTGATTATGTATTTTGGTAACAACTTTTTTTTATTGACAGGATAATGTATAGATGGGTTACAGTTACAGTCACCAGGTAGTAAGTGGATTACTTCTCACACTTTGATACCCCTTCTCAGGTTTTTGTCCCTGTTTCCCTCCCCACACCCCCTCCCAATGATCATGTTTTCCTCTCTTCCCTTACTATTTCAAATAAACAAATAAATGTATATACAATATACCAGGTAACATAGTCAGATACAATAACAATATGAGATTAACCAAAGGGCAACAAAGAGGACAGAAAGAACATGGTACATTAAGAACAACAATTACGGTGCCGGAAGTTTGGCCTAGTGGTTAAAGTGCTTGCCTAGCATGCATGAAGACCCAAGTTCGATTCTTCGGTACCACATACATAGAAAAAAAAAGCCGGAAGTGGTGCTGAGGCTCAAGTGGTAGAGCTCTAGCCTTGAGAAAGTCCAAGAACAGTGCTCAGGCCCTGAGCTCAAGCCCAGGACTGGCAAAAAAAAAAAAAAAAAAAAAAAAAAGAACAACAATTACACAAGATAAAGCTCTTGTTTCCATATCCTAGAGATCCTTTCATTTAGTTTCATCCTATGTGACCTTATGCACCTAGGTTTTGAGCTATTGTAATCCTCTGCTAGGAGAGTCCTAGATGTGTACTACTTATTACAAATGAGTGAAACCATTGAGCCTATGTTTCTTTGGGTCTGGCTTACTTCACTTAATATGATTTTTTCCAAGTCTTTCCATTTTGTTACCAAAGGAGCAATGTCCTTCTTTCTGATGGCTGCATAGAATTCCACTGTGTATAAGTACCATGTTTACTTGATCCAATCATTTACTGAGGGGCATCTGGATAGTTCCATATCTTCGCTATGGTAAAAAATGCTGTAATGGACATCACTGTGCCAGTGGCTTTAGTATGTCCTCGTTTTTGGACATTTGGGTAAATGCCAAGGAGTGGGATTGCTGGGTAATAGGGGAGCTGTATGTTTACTTTTTTTTGAGGAATCACCATACTGCTTTCCATAGTGGTTGAACGAGTTTGCACTCCCACCAACAGTGTAGCTGGCCACATCCCCGCCAGGCCAGCATTTGTTGTTATTAGATTTCTTGATCCTGGCCATTCTAACTGGAGTGAGGTGGAATCTCAAAGTTGTTTTGATTTGCATTTCTTTTATGGCCAGAGATATGGAGAATTTCTTCATGTGTCTATAGGCCATTCTTATTTCCTCTTCAGAGAAGATTCTCTTTAAGTCTTTAGCCCATCTTTTTTTTTTCTGGACCTTGGACTCAGGGCCTGGGCACTGTCATTGGCCTTTCTCAAGGCTAGAGCTCTACCACTTGAGCCACAGCACCATTTCTGGCTTTCTTTTCTATGTATGTGGTACTAAGGAACCGAATAGGGCTCTTCATGCAATCTAGGCAAGCACTACCACTAGGCTAAACTCCTGGCCCTTTATCCCATCTTTTAATGGGATGGTTGTTTCTTTGAAGGTTTGTTTTGGAGAGATTCAATTTTTTAAGCTGTAGATATATTTTAGATATGAGGCCTTATCTGTTGTATGGCTAGTGAAGATCTTCTCCCACTCTGTGGGTTTTCTACTTAACTTGCTACCTATGTCCTTTGCCATACAGAAGCTCTGCAGTTTAATGCAGTTCCATTTGTCCATTTGTCTTTGATTTGTTGTGTTTCTGAGTCTTTATTAAGAAAGTTTCAACCTGTGCCAAGTAGACTCAGTGTATCTCTTATTCCTTCTTGCAAAGTTTTCAGGGTATCTGCTTTTACCTTGAGGTCTTTGATCCATTTGGAATTAATTCTGGTGCAGTGTGACATAGAAGGATTCAACTTTAGTTTTCTGCAGGTGCTTAACCAGTTCTACCAGCACCATTTGTTGAAGAGGCTATTTTTCTTCCATCCTTTGCTTTGCTCCCTTATCAAAGATTAGGTGGCCATAGGTCTCTGGGTTGATTTCTGGGTCTTTAATTCTATTCTATTGGTCCTCAGATCTGTTCTTGTGCCAATAACAAGCTGTTTTTGGTATTGATATCCTCCTGCACTGTTCTTTCTTATAGCAACTATTTTTAAATGCATATATATTTTTTCTTTTTTTAAATTCTGGGTTTTTTTGTTTGGTTTGGTTTTTTTTGGTGGGTCATGGGGCTTGAACTCTGGGTCTGGGCCCTGTCCTTAAGCATTTCAGCTCAATGCTACTGCTCTACCCTTGGAGCCACAGCCCCACTTTGTGTTTATTTGGAGATAATTAATCACTTTGTGATTAATTGGAGATAAGAGTCACATTTTTAGTGCTCAGGCTGGCTTTGAACCAAGATCCTCAGATCTCAGCCTCCTGAGTAGCTAGGATGACAGTAGTGAGCCACCGTGCCCACCTAGGCATATATTTTTCTATTTATTCTGCTTTCATTCCTGGTAGTAGGCATTGTTTGGATAATCACAGCAAACAAAAATTTCTTTCTGTATTCCCAAGCTGAAGAAAGTTTTGTAGGGGAAAAATATTTCTCTATTTTGAAATTGAATCACAACACATTGGTAAAGATATCCATTTCTTGAATAATTACCTTAAACAGTACATGAAATGGTTTTTGAAATAAGCCTTTCCCACAGAATTATTTTCCTTGTGCAATAAATTATTCTGATATTCATCAGGTGATTTTATTATCCTATTTGGTCAAAAAAAGCAAATTTGTCATATGATAGGATCATCAACATTACCATTAAGAGATCCATTCGGTAAGGGTAGAATGCTGACACAGGAGATAGAGTTGTGGCAAAATGAGCAGACAAGAACAGAACAGATGCCTATGACGATTCAAAGGAAGGAGAGAACTCGATATTTGTTGAAAGAAATGACCTACAGTAAATCAGGGCTTTAATAAAGCAGATGTGGAGGTGGATGCTTGGAATGAGCCTCAACATGAAAGGGACAGAAAAAAGGAAGCCATCCCTGGGCTTATTTCCAGAGCATAAACACTCATTATTTTAATCATTATTTAAGATTTAAAAACTTTTTCTTTAAGTTTGTATAAAATAATCTTCTTTCTTTCTTTCTTTCTTTTTTTTTGGGGGGGGGCTAGTCCTGGACTTAAGCTCAGGGCCTGAGCACTGTCCTTAGATTTTCACAAGGCTAGAACTCTACCACTTGAGCCTCAGCACTAGTTCCGGCTTTTTTCTATGTATGTGGTACCAAGGAATTGAACCCGGGTCTTCGTGCATGCTAGGCAAGCACTCTACCACTAGGCCAAACTCCCGGTCCCAATCTTGTTTTTTTTAAAGACATGTCACCTCCTTCTGCTGTGGTGAACATATCCAAGCCCATAGAACTCAAGCACATTTGGCAGCTTTCTAACATGAAAACATTGAAATAAACATCGCCACCTGCCTGTGGACCTTTTGCCTTGTGTGTGTGTGTGTGTGTGTGTGTGTGTGTGTGTGTGTGTGTGTGTGTGTGTGTTGCAGACATCTCATTTTCTTCTGCCATAATTCGCATTGGACGTCATTTGTACTTATACTAAGGACGGAGTTAGCCATGGCCTAGTCCAGTCAAACGATTACTTCTTGCATATCTACTATATTTCAAGCATTTCCAAGGTGCTTATATTGAGAGAGAATACAAACCATCAGAAAAACACAAATCAAAATCAGGAGAGCCGATGATTCACACTTGCAATCCTACCTACTCAGGAGGCTGAGATCTGAAGATCTTGATTCAAAGCCAGCCCAGGCACTGAAGTCCCTGACAGTTTTATCTCCAATTAACCACCAGAAAACCAGAAATGGCACTGTGGCTCAAAGTGGTAGAATACTAGCCTTGAGCTGAGGAGCTCAAGAATACCACACAGGCCCAGAGTTCAAGACCCATGACCAATCAAAAAAGAAAATCATAGTAAGAGATCACATCACTTGGAGAGCTATCACTTCACTAAGATTGCTACTATTTTAAAGCAACACACACACACACACACACACACACACACACACACCAAAGAAAGATGAGTGTAGACAAGGATATGGAGTAATTCAAATTCTTGTTAGTGGGGCTATTAAATGATATGGTTCTATTGGGGATATATAATGATGTGTTTGTATGGAAAGAATATGGAAGTTTCTCAACATTGAAAACTAGGATTACCATACAAGCCAGCAAATCTACTCCTGTGAATGTATTAAAAAAATCAAAATCAGGATCTTAAATAGATAACCACACTCCTATTCTTATTGCAACATTAGTCTTACTAGTCAAGATACCGAAATAACCTATATGCCTAAATCAGTGGATGAAGTGGAAAAAGAAAATGTGGTATGTGTACACAAGAGACTATTGATCACCATTATAAAGAAGAAAATGTAAACATTTGTGACAATATGGATGGACATGGAAGATGTTATGCTAAATAAATCAGTGGAAGAAGAATAAAGATCACATGATTCCATTTATATGAAGTATATAAAATAGTCAGTCTTGGGAACAGAAATAGTAGAACAATGTGTACATTCTCATTTTTGCGAGTTGCCAATTTGATAGGCAAAAACCAAAAAGGGTGTCATTTCTTTCAGGCCATGGAAGAAAATCACAGGATCCAGGATCCAAGCCAAAGTTCCCACTCCACCAACTTCTGTCTAGTTTCCATATGGCATGTACCATTCTTGATCTGGCTGCTCTAGAGCAAGTTTCATGATATTTTTCATAGCAACATCAAAAGACCAGAAGACTTCCTAGCAGTTTTCATTTCTTTTTGAGGGTGGGGGGTTGGGGAGAGGACTTGTGGTAAGGGAAGGAGTTATGGTGAGAGAAATTATCTTATCCTTTAGATAAGCCAGCCTCCAGCATATCAAAGATTGTCTTTGTCTTCTGAGTTAGAACATCCCTCCACACCAAGTTCAGTTCTTCCAGAGTGAGCGGATAGGGATGGGGGCAGGGCAGGAGGTGCCTGAAAGCTCATCTCTAAGAAACAGCATTGGGCCAGAAGTGGCTCTGTGGCTCAAGTGGCAGAGCACTAGCTTTGAGAAAAATAAAGTGTTCAAGGACAGTGCCCAGGTCCTGAGTTCAAGCCCCAGGACTGGGAAAAAAAAAAAAAAGGAAACACCATTCTTCTCATAGCCCAATTACATGAACTCCTCCAAAAACTGCATGACTAGTGTGCCTCCAGCACAAGAAAAATCTGAGCCTATCATTGGTTTTGTTAGGCCTAACCTCTGCCTTCTCCATTTACCTGGTTAGCCATTTCCTCACTTAATAAAAGAAGAAGGAAAGAAGAAGAGAAAAGGAGAAAGAGGAGAAGGACAAAGAAGAAGAAAGATGTGGCTAGATGCTATGTGCATTTTCTTTGAGATTTATACTCAGACAAAGAAGGTCTGCAGCTAAATAGAATAAGGCCTTTTATCTGTTGTGCTGTTTTGAAAAAGAGTTGTGACAGTGTAATTAAACTTACTCTTAAATTCACTTTTTTTTTTTTTTTTTTTGCCAGTCCTGGAGCTTGAACTCAGGGCCTGGGCACTGTCCTTGGGTTTTTCTCAAGGCTAGCACTCTATCACTTGAATCACAGTACCACTTCTGGCTTTTTTTCTGTCTATGTAGTATAGAAGAATCAAACCTAGGGGTTCAGGCATACTAGGCAAGCACTCTATCACTAGGCCACATTCCTGGCCCCAAATTCACCTGTTTTTAAATATATGATTTAGTAATTTTTATGCACGTATAAAATTTACCAACTTTCCATCACCCTCCAAAAGTCCCTGTGTCATTTATAGTCAATCCTTATTCCTATCCCAGCCCCTTTCTCTCTTCTGCTTTCTCTTACAGATTTGTCTTTCCTGGAAATTTCACATGAATAGAATAAAATAATATGTACGTTTTCATGTATGGCTTCTTCAGATAGCCTAATGCCATGGAGACTCTTCAATATTGTAGTGTGTAAGTTCCTTGCTTTTTAAAAAAATTGTTGCTGGGTATCTCAATGTATAACATTTTATTTCTTCACTAAATAGTCATATGGTTTTTTTTCCAGTTGGAAGCTATTATGAAAAACCTTTTATGAACATTTCTATGTTTGTGGGAACATATATTTTTTTTATTTCTTTTGGACAGATATCTAGAAGGAGAATTGCTGAGTCATATGACAAGAGCTTAAACTTTTTGGAAGACTACCAAGTATTTTCTAAATTGAATGTATTATTTTACATTCCCACCAGCAACTCTTGAGAAGTCACTTTCACTATACATTTAATCAGTTTTTTATTGTCCTTTTGGCTTTTTAACTAGAGGCGTTATAGTATTTCATTTCCATTTGTAAAACTCAGGTTTTTCTTACCTCTCAAGTCCCTGAACTAGCATTGCTAAGAATAGGACTGTGTCATAATTGGCTAAGAGTTTTGAGGCTGCGGTTATTTGGAAAAGAATGTGGTTGTGAATACAACTAAATGCTTGGTTTACAAGCACAGCCAGAAATTTCCACTGTTCAATCTCTATCAGCTAAGATTGTAACAAGTTGTTTTTTTTTTTTTAACATATATTTAAAATGATTGAGGCTGGGCTATGGTAACTCACCATTGTAACTCTAGCTACTTAAGTTGAGATCTGAAGATCACAGTTTGAAGCCAGCCCAGGCAGGAAGGCCCATTAAACTCTTATTTCCAATAGAATTATAGCCTTGAGCACAAAAGTTCAGGGACAGCATCCAAGACTTGAGTTTAAGCCCCAGTACACACACACACACACACACACACACACACACACACACACACACACACACGACACACTCTAGTTGGAAAGGAAGTGGAATGGAAAGGGGTTGTTATTGCCTCATAACAAGGTACAGACGCCTCAATGTGTGTCTAACAAATGCATCTGTACGTGTTAGGAAGTTAATGGTTAGGAAAAAAATTGGGGTTAATAATTGTAACTTCAGAGTGAGGTTACATGTATGCATAAGTAATTCTGAGAACTCTGAACTGTGCTCATGGAAGTGACCCTTTAAGAAACTTCAGGATAGAAGTTATGACTCATTTCCTATGCCTTTCATGCTATGTTAGGGGCTGTCAGTACCTTGCATAGTTAGCTGCGGAGAGCAGACAAGAAGCAAACTGTGGGATAGTCAAGTGGCTCCTCTCTTCCTGTCAGAATAATTTTTTTTGTTTTGTTTTGCCAGTCCTGGGCTTGAGCTCAGGGCCTGAGCACTGTCCTTGGACTTTCTCAAGGCTACAGCTCTACCACTTGAGCCTCAGCACCACTTCCAGCTTTTTCTATGTATGCGGTATCGAGGAGTGGAATCCAGGTCTTCGTGCATGCTAGGCAAGCACTCTACCACTAGGCCAAACTTCCAGTCCCCAGAATAACTTCTTACCATCCCTGAGCCGTGTGCCATTGAATCTTGAAGTTTGTTCAGGTAGCCAGAAGTGATTATGGGAGTCTGTGTGTGTCAGACTTCATAGCTGTGAGAAAACACCTAATAACTAAATGGAAGAAAGAAAATAACTACATGGGAAGAAAATGCTTTTGCTTGTGGTTTCATGTTTCATTCCACCATGGCGGCTAGGGTGCCTCACAGCAGCTCACTTCACGGCAGCCAGAAAGCTGAGAGACATAATCCCTAAGTGTGCTGGGTTTCTCCTTCAATTTCTTTTATTCCATCTGAGCCCTCAGCCTATGTGAATGTGCTGCCTACATTCAGGGCTCTCTGAGAGCTCACTCACTCACAGACATACCTGCAAATTTCCTGGATCCTTCTCAATCCAACCTAACTGGCAATCAAGATTCACTATCATAGCTTTCTTCTTCAACTCTGCATTTAGTGTAACAAGCGCCTAGCAAACAGTAGAATTCATCCATTCACCCCAGAAATATTCACATAGCACTTCCAGTGGTGGGGAGCGGGGGGCGGGGGTGTCACACTCTCCAAGGCATTCTGGGAAATCTTTCTTTGAGTATAAGGGAAAGTTCTGAGGGTTATCTTGGAAGGCAACTACAACCAGCTTTACAAAGGACTCAAATGATTTTAACAAGTTGGGGACAGGGAAGTGGGGAAGAAACAGGATTTCTCTTGCCAGAATATGATAGCAATAAAAGTGCCCCTGGATTTGACATAGCCACTAACATTTACTGTGGAAGGTATCCAAGGGAATTACGCTCAAAATCCTGTAAGATGGATAAAAGGGTTTCACAAATAACAGTGGTCTGAGACAGAAATGGGTCAGAGGTACAAAGTCCAAACCGTTCAGAGATTGTTCAGAGGATGCTGAGGCTGTTGGCACAGGCCCTTCGGTGCTAGAAAAGGCCGAGGCTGAGTGTTATTTGTGAGGTTCCTGGTGTACAAGGCATGAAGAAATGCCAAAACAGGATTATAAACACTGTGACATTTTTTAAAACTTTCCAGTAAACATACTATTACTTTCAACTTATGTGCTCAGACAATACAACACTACACAACTGCACTAGTTTCTGTTTGTTTTTTACTCAGAGCCTGGGTCTGTCCCTGAGCTTTTTAACTCAAAACTGGCTCTTTATCACTTTGAGCCATAGCACCACTTCCAGTTTTCTGGTGGTTAATTGGAGATAAGAAGTTCACAAACTTTCCTGCCCAGATTGAACCTCAATCCCCAGATCTCAGCCTCCTGAGTAGCTAGGATTTTAGGCGTGATCCACCAGCTACCAGCTCCCAGACCATTGCATATTTGATGGGATGTTATTCAAGTTAACATTTTCTTTTTTTTTTTAATTGTCAGGATAACGCATAGAGGGGTTACAGTTACATTCATCAGGTATAGGTGCATTACTTCTCACACATTAATGCCCCTTCTCATGTTTTTGTCCCCGTTTCCCTCCCCCAACCCTGTTATATTTTCCGATGAACATTTTCTTTGAAAATTATTAGAGGTTTTCAGTGATTGCTTATTAAACTTCACTGGAAGGTAGCTCTAAACCCAAAGAGTAAACAATAACCCACAGAGTGGCATTCTAGCAAAATCATCATAACTGTCACATAGCACTTATCATTTTTTTTTTTTTTTTTGCCAGTCCTGGGCTTGAGCTCAGGCCTGAGCTCTACCACTTGAGCCTCAGGACCACATCTGGCTTTTTTTTCTACATACGTGGTACCAAGGAATCGAACCCCAGTCTTCATGCATGCTAGGCAAGACTCTGCCACTAGGCCAAACTCTTAGCTCCATTACTTGTCATATTTAGATTCAAGTGTTTACCCAGTAAAATTGGGAAGTTTCATTTTATCTTTTGTTTAGTTTAGTTTTATTTTATTTTATTTTTGTCAGTAGTGGGGCTTGAATTCAGGGCCTAGTCACTGTCCCTGAGCCTTTTCACTCAAGGTTAGTGCTCTACCACTTTGAGCTATAGCACCAGTTCTTCATTTTATTTTATATTTTCTGTTTTTACTGAAGTTGATACTATGGCTTGAACTCGGGGCTTTGTACCCTCACTTGGCTATTTTCAAGTTCAGTACTCTACTACTAGAACCACAGGTCTACTTTCAGCTTTTTGGTGATTAATTCCAGATAAGAGATACACAGACTTTCTTCCCAGTCTGGCTTTGAACCATGATCTTCACATCTCAGTCTGAATAGCTAGGATTAGAGGCAAGAGCCACTATTGCCCACACAAAGCTGCGAGATTTTAATTTTCTATCTGGGAATTTCTCAGAAGTATATATCCTTCAAATGCCCCAACAATTTTATCCACATTTAGGAGGAAATTTTTCCATGACCTTCTGCTATATTTTTTTTCAAAAGCAGTGTTACCTATTATTGACAATTCAGAAGATGGTTATTATTACTGCTTGCTTCCTATGAAAGACAGTACAGTTTTGTTCCTTAAAGGTTCTTCCTCTGGCACCTGGGTGTTGGGGTAACTTCCTGCTGTCTTCACACATCTGTTTGCAGCATCACAACTTCATTCTGGTTGGCAGTTGCTCCATACTGTGGTCTGCTAAAACTGAGGACTTAGATTAGCAGCCTGTCTACACTTGTTACATAGAGTCTGCATAGCAAGAGAGGCTTGCAACATCTGACCACAGTGGGAGGAGGGGGAGAAAGCACAATCCACCTTTTAATCTGTTTTGTCATAGACTTCATATGCTTAGGTGATACTTTGTAGCTTTGCTCTTGCTGGAAATGTGGAGTCAATTTGAGTCGATGAACTAACATTTTATGAGCTAAATTGTGCCCACACCTGCTCCAAATTTACATATTAAAGGCCTAACCTGGAATGTCTCAGCTATGACTGTACTTGGAAGTAGGGTCATGAAAGAGGTGATACAACTAAAAGGAGTCATTTAGTCAGCAGTCAAGAACAATGGGACCTGTGTTTTTATGAGAGGAGATAAGGACACAGACACTCAAAAGGAAGCACAGGCAAAAACCAGGAAGAAGTTATCTATCTATAAGCTAAGGGGAGAGTCTTCAGAAGAAATTAATACTCTCATAATGCACTTATATCCTCCAGAACTGTGAGAAATTTGTTTATGTCACCCAGACCCAAGGTCCTTTGCTATGACAGCTCTGACAGACTCCTCTACTACCTATGCAGCGTTCCTCAGCAGTCTAATGCCTAGTACTGTGTACTATATCTTGCCTGGATTAGGAAGCAACTATCCTACAAACTCCCCAAACCCATGTCTCAGAACACTCCTTCATTTAACCTATTGGTAATTACTGCTAACATTAAGGTTCTTCAGATACTGAGCTGTCAGTTCACTGAGGGAAAGTAAGAGAACACTGGACTGTACAAATAGCGAAAGTGCTTTAATGTATATGCATAATGAAAAATGTAAGGAAACATGAATTCTGAACTTTTGGTTAAATGCCAAGAACAATACCCAGAGTCCTTAACTTTTTCTTCAAATCCTCAACCCAGCTGGATGCTAGCAGCAAGCTCATACATGTAATCCTAGCTATTCAGGAGACTGAGATACACAGGAATTAGGCTCAAAGCCAGACCAGGCAGAAAAGATCATGAGGCTCCATCTCCAAAATAACCAACAAAAAGCTGAGTTAGGGGGCATGACTTAAGTTGTAGGGGACCAGCCAAGTCAGCAAGCCCAGTAATTGCAGGTGAATTCAAAGTTTAGTAAGAGAAAAAAAAATCTTCAGCCCAATTAAGCTGCTCACACCAAAACAAGGCACAAACCCTTACTTTTCATCTTTTCACATACGTGTGTATGTGTGTGTGTGTATTTTTTTTGCCAGTCCTGGAACTTGAATTCAGGGCCTGGGTACTGTCCCTGAGCCTCTTTTGCTCAAGGATAGCACTCTGCCACTTAAGCTACAGTACCACTTCTGGCTTTTTCTGTTTATGTGGTACTGAGGAATCGAACCCAGGGCTTCATGCATGCTAGGCAAGCACTTTATCACTAAACCACATTCCCAGGTTTACACATACATTTTTAAAAGATAAAAGAAAGCAATTTGAACAAAAAATATAGTGAAAGATGTGTGCATACATGCAATCCCTAGTTGCATAAGAAAGAAAGGAAAGGAAAAGTTGTAAGAAGGTAATTTTTAGGATTTGTAAAAAGGCAACCAATCCTAGCCTAATAAGTATAAGAGTTAGTTAGAATCCTTTCTGACTAATGGTTGCGTGATATAAGCACTGCCACATTAAGGCTAGCCACCATATCACAAAAAGCTATTTTAATTGTTATAATTGTTTTTCTAGAGGCTGGAGGTGTGGCTCAATTGGTTGAGCAACAGTGGAATAAGAATTGTTTTTCTGACAAGACCTTGCTTTGGTCAGGTGTTGTCATTTGAACTACTGATCAGATAAAATTTTAACCTCTTCCAAACTAGCCAGTCACACAAGATTGTGAATCTAAGTTCTGACCAATCAGAACTAAGGGCAATAATACATTAGGATAAAAGCTGAGTGGACTGCTTGCCCATGTACTTGCATACCTGGATTCTTGTCAGTAGCACCTGCAGAAGTAAACTGCCTCTGGAGTTAGTGTACTTATGTGACACCTCAATATCTTGAGACATTTCCAATGCAAGTAACAGACCATCTTCTCACTTCTATCAATTGCTGTCTAGATCACACTGCAAACACACATACATACATGCATGCACACATAAAAGTAGAGTTCTATCAATATCTTGCTGGCTTGTAAGAAAACTGTCTGGGAAATTCCTTTTTTTTTTTTTTGTTGCCAGTATTGGGGCTTGAACTCAGGGCCTAAACCCTGTCCTGGGGCTTTCCTCAAGGCTAGAGCTCTACCACTTGAGCCACAGCACCACTTATGACTTTTTCTATGTATGTGGTACCAAGGAGTAGAACCCGAGTCTTCGTGCATCTTAGGCAAACACTCTGGCACTAGGCCAAACTCGGGGCCCAAATGTTTGGGAATTTACTAAGCAGCTAGAGTGAAATCAAGGATGGCAAACTCCTTCATTGGGGACATCAGAATCCTCTCTTGACACAGAAGTCATGCATGTCCTCAAGGGGACACCACACAATGATTCCCAGAATTCTTGAGTAGGGTAGAGAGCACACAGGACAGTGACATTCCAAATATTTATATGTCAAAGGGATCTTACATTTTCCTACCTTACTGGCCTTCAAACTTTTCTATCATTTTGGTGGTAACACTTTTTAAAAATACACGGATAGTATAAAATGCATTTTTAGCTGCTCCTAGATGTTAAAGTAGGGAGCTCTCTGAAGTCAATTATCTCCTCTAGAAGAGTATTACTCTACACCATGCCTAGCAAGTGTGTTCTGATAGAGCCTGCTCACCTGGCTCCAGAACTGTTACTAGGCCCAGAACTGTCCCCTGTACACTGAAGTAAAAAAAGAATAATAAGCCAGCAGGTCCAAACTTGACATGACCTAGCCCTAGGGCAATGATCTGAGTGCTTGCAAGCAAGGGCAAAGGGCCTTGCTGAAAATGCTAATCAGTCAGATTTGAAAAATCCAGACAGACTGGAATGGCAACAGCACATTAGCATGACCAGGTGTCCGTCTATTGACCACTTAATCTCACCACATTTTACTTCTTTCATGACCAGGCTTGCAAGAATTCTAGCCATGTAGCTCACCTGCCCTGAGCAAGAATTTTAGCCATGTAGCTCACCTGCTAAGAGCTTGATCATCTTCCCATACAACTCCACTGGAGATGCAAAACTGCTCATTCACAGAGCTGCCATCAATATTTTGTTGTTAGTATTATAATGAGTCAGAGAATAATGGGCTCTGAGGGTTGTGAGGGCTGAGGAGTCTTTTATGTCTCGTACGCCTTTCTTCCTTCCCAACAGTACTGTAGACAAAAGCATTGTACATGTCTGAAGCATTCATAATACGTGTGTGCACTGGGATCACTGATGATCACATACCAAGATTTCTATTATTTTTCCTCATCATCTTCTAAGCAGAGGTTTCAAGTGTCAGACAAATTGTCAGAGCAGGATAGAGATACTGTTTCTGATCCATCACCAAGCTGTTTTTTTATATACACACACTGGTTAGCAAGAAAATCAATCCCAGGCTTACATCCACAAGACATTTTACTTCTAATTCAGTGATTTGAGATTTGAAGGCTAGAAGAAAACAGCTGATTAAGAGGTGAAATCTAGAGATGTTAACTTTGTAGCTTATTCAATCATTGCCTGAAAGACATAGAACTCATTCCACACACATAAACGCAATCACCATATCATCATTTGGCTATTAGACAGTTCATTTCACAGGCCTGGGGATAGAAATTATAGACTCAAATTTTGATTTAGTTCACAAACCTACGTCAAGTCTTTGCCAACATAGAATCTTTAGATTTGGAGACAATTTAAGTGTCTACTAAGACCAGATTTCTACATAAAGCGTATAATCTCTTGGTAATATTACCAACATATGGTCATGCATCCTGTGCCTGAATGCTTTAAAATATCTCATTAACTTCAGAGAAAATGAATCTATTTCAGGATTTCTCATAATCAAGGGCCCTTTCCAAGCCCTGTGATTAGTTTTATATTCAGCAGTTACATTTCTTCTTTAAAGCAAGCCCCCCATCCCCAAAATGGAGAAACTTCTGGCCCACAAGACCTGACATAAGGACAATAACTATCCCCAAAGAGCAACATAAATTACATTTAGTTTCCTTATAATAGAGTTAAATCTGCTTCCCTACAAATAATCAAAAATCAAGATTTGGGCAACACACTAGTATTTCTTTCTTTTCTTTTTTCCTTACTTTCTTTCCTTCCTTCCTTCCTTCCTTCCTTCCTTCCTTCCTTTCTTTTTCTTTTTCTTTTTTGCCAATCTTGGAGCTTGAACGCAGGGCCTGGACACTGTCCTTGAGTTTTCTAAGACTAACACTCTACCACTTGAGCGACAGCACCACTTCCAGCTTTTTCTGTGTATGTGGTACAGAGGAATCGAACCTAGGGCTTTATGCATGCTAGGTAAGCACTCTACCAGTAGGCCCTGCTCCCAGCCCACACAGTGATATTTCTGAGACCAAGTCTATTCACTGACTAAGTAGAATACTTCAGAGAGAAATCTGAAAGTTCATTTACATTTAAAACCACTAGCTCTCAGCCACTTGCTCATGCCTGTTATCCTAGTTACTCAGGGGGCTGAGACCTGAAGGATAGAGATTCAAAGTAAGGTGGGGGAGACTGTATCTCCAATTACCAGCAAAATTCCAGACTGAATGCATGGCTCAAGGGGCAGAGTGCTAGCTGTGAGCCAGAAAGCTAAATGAGACTCAGGGGCTTGAGTTCAAGCATAAATACACGCACGTGCACACATGCCCGTGCACACCCACACACCCACACACCCACACACAACATACAAACACTTAAGGCTGACCCCCTTGCTTCAAAGCTCTTACCTCTTTCTGATTATCTCTTACTTGACTTTCAGATCTCACCTAAAACTTCTTCAAGAATGTTCTCCCTAACTTTTCGAACTAGGTCTAACTCTCTATACATAGTGACATAGTATCATATTTCTTCATGACAGTTGATCAGCTGTGGTTTTTACATATTATTTTTTTTGTGGGTCGTGGGGCTTTAACTTGGTCTGGGAAATGTCCCAGAGCTCTTCAACTCAAGGCTACCACCCTACCCCTAGGCCTGGGGTTCAGCTCCCTGAACCAAGCCCCACTTCCTGTTTTCAAGGGGATAAGAGTCTCAGTTCCTTTGTGCCCAGGCTGGCTTTGAGCCTTGATCCTGAGATCTCAGCCTCCAGGATTACAGGTGTGAGCCACCATACCCTGGTGGTTTTTACATATTTTTTGCATGTTTATTTAATTTGTCTACAATTCTCTCACCAAACTATAGGAAGTAGAAACTAACACATCTCCTTTTTTTTTTCTCACTTCTGCAACACCATGTTCACTGCAGAGCCTGGCATACATACAGCATAGTCTCAAGACTTAGTAGAAACAATTGCATGAAACAAAAGTTAACAGGGATTGATAAGAAAAGGTCATCTAGATTTGGGCTACACACAAATTCAGAAAATCAGTGTGATGAGGAATTACATGTTAGCTCATTATAAAGTTCATGCTCTTATCATTATTACCGTACAACTCACCTATTTTAAAACATACAGAATGTCTCTCAAAAGTACATGTTCCTTACTAGGAATGTCAAAGAAGCAAATGCTTTAAAGGGCTTCATTTGTATAAAGATCAATTAGAAATCCTGTAAGTCTATGCCCATCGAGACACAGCTTTTGTTAATGTCATTTATGAGGATTCCCATATTCGCTGATAAAGTGTTACGTATGACAATGAAGACATTTTCAGAACTGCTAAATAGAATTTGGAGCGGTTTCTGTTACAAATTTATGTTCAATATAAATAGAAGGCAACATGTAGGAGTGTGTTCAAGAAAATAATAAAAAAGGGGGGAGGAATCCAAAAGAATCTAAAGTCTGAGAAACAGACAGAAATGGGAGTTCAGAGAAATTAGGGTGGGGATTTGCAGCACTGAGTGCTAAAGAGAAGGGAGCTATCCAGACAGGATGGGGCCCTGGAAGTGTACATAGAGGTCCTTTTAGATCTTTGTTTTTGAATGTGCACAAACTTGAGAAGAAACCACTCTGGATAAGGAACATAAGAATAGGTATGCAGAGCCTGGCATGGTGGCTCATGCCTATAATCCTAGCTACTTGGGAGGCTGGCAAAGCCAGCCCAGGCACTAAAGAACATGAGACTCTTATTTACGATTAACCACTGGAAAACCAGAAGTGGTACTGTGGCTCCAGGAGTAGGGTGGTAGCCTTTAGCTGAGGATATCAGGGACAGTGCCCTGGTCCAGAGTTCAAACCCTATTACCCCCCCACACAAAAAAAGAATGGATAGTCAGAAACATGTTTGGAACCCATAAGAGAATAGTTCACAGTCCTTTCAGTCAAAGTGAAAAGGTCACTAGTGCAAGAGATGTTAAATATAGAGAGTGCTGACAACCTCTACTGTCAAGCTTATTCCAGCCTGCAGATATTCTTGAGCAGCTCCACAAGCTAAAGATTTTGAAAGGATTGTAAAAGCAAAGAAATATATGCTATCCATGGCTCAATCTTGTAACCTCCAAGGAAGCTGAGATCACCAAGAGGACAGTGATTCAAAGCCAGCCCAAACAGAAAAGTCTACAAGACCCTTCCTCAGTCCATATCTATAATCAGTTACATGTACCTGTCATTCCAAGCTATGGCTCTCATGATTGTGGGGCGTGTGCCTCTAGGCCAGGCAGAAAGGTCTGCCAGATTCCATCTCCACAGGGGGAAGTTAAATGGGGTGGCATACTCCTGTGACACCGTAAACTATGGGAAGTCTAAATGCGCACACCTGGATGAGAAGCAAGATCCTATTCTGAAAATGTCCAGTGAAAATAGTAGTACTGTCAGCTTAGCAAGTGTGAGGCTTTAGGTCGAACCTAAAGAAACAAAAGTAAACATATGCAACAAGGGTCGCATGTGGTCTTCAGAGCCTAGCAGATTTGCTATGGCTAGTTATTTATCAACAAGACCTGTCAGTCCCTAAAATAGTCTGCAAAAAGTTATTATATTAGTAGTAGAGATGTCTTTAATATAAATGTTGCTTGGAGCCCACCCTAATAAACTTAACAACCATCTTAAAAGGACCATGATAATTCCTTGCAAAGAAAGAAGAAATTCAGACTATTTCACAAAATACAACCAAATCCAGTATTCTGAGAGATAAAATTTGCAGTTATCAATTTTTAAAATGTCAGACTTGGAAAGAATTGGAAAATATTGCCTTGTGTCATTTATCTGTCACCGTATAGCAAACTACTCCAAGAAGATAGGTTTCGAGTAGAAATTATTTCTTGTCTGATTTCTGAGTCAGGAATTCGAGTGGATTACAGTGAGAAATGCTGCTTTCTGCTTTATTATTTGAGGGCTAACCTGGAAGACTTGAAGTCTGGGAACTGGAATTATCTCAAGTCTCATTCATCTACCTGTGTGGCAATTAATGTTAGCTAATGGCCACTTTTTGTGAGGAAAGTCTGGTTGCTTATTCATTGCATGTCTCCAAGAGAATATGGAACTATGATTGACATTTGGCCACCTTGGAAATATGGTTCTTGGATGTCAAGGACTGATGATTTTGTCCTGGGCTGGGCCCCATCAGCTTGTTAGGTTGCTGTGCACAAGCACCAAGATTAATGATATATACTAGGCTTTGTTGTTAGGGTCTCACATTTCAGCTGCTATGGCTGGTTGCATTACAAAATATGCTTATGTGATCAGCACACCAAAAGCCTTATACTCCACAACTCTAGCAGGATTCCTTGTCTACAGATATTTTACAGATGCCTCTGTAATACACTACTACAAATAATGCACAACCCACATGGCTCCTGATGCAAAGAAAAAGAAAAAGAAAAACACTTTGAAGCCTGTAATGGATTTCTTTGACTCTACTCTGAAAATGTTTGTCTTGCTGATTTTATCTGTATTCTTTGTCATAGTGATCATTGGTTGTGAATTTGTTGTCTTTTGAGTCTTTTGAGGGCTCCTACCCAATCACTGAGGTGGTCTTAGAATTCTCAAAACACCTAGAAAATTTCAAGGACTCATGCCACTGTAATCCCAGCAACTCAGGCAGAAAAGTCCATGAGACTTTTATCTCCAGTTATCCACCAGAAAATCTAGAAGAGACATTGTGTCTCAAAGTGGTAGAGCACTATTCTTGAAGGAAAAACCTTAGAGACAATACCCAGGCCCTGATTTCAAGCCCCATGACTGAGAAAAAAAAAAGTTAGACATGGAAGTTATCAATTGCTGTTTACAAGTATCAGTTGGAGTAACATTACTGCAGAGTTAGCACAGCAGACATTTATGATATTATCCTCTCTTTGAGGAATCTGGGGTGGCTTAGTGAGGTGTCTGACTCAGGATATATCACCATCTAGCTATCAGCTATGGCTAGGTCCACAGGCTCTGCATCCAACCCCATTTACATGGTTGTTATTGGCAGAAGGCCTCAGTTTCTTACCATCTGAGTTTTCCATAGGGCTGCTGATAGTGACAGCGGGAGAGAGACAGAGAGGCGAGAGAGAGACAGAAAGAGAAAGAGGGAAGAGAGAGGCAAGAGAATGAAAATGAAAAGGCAAGCCTATGACAGAAGCTATAGTGTTGGGTAAAATGACATTATATTTGCATCATTTGTCGAACACACAGACTAACTTCAGTACAATATAGGAAAGGACTACTTGAGATTGGCTACTGTAGGGGACAGGCATTAACAGGAACCAGGAAGCATTTTGGAGGCTGTCTACTATACTACTTCTCAATATCAAACAGTGTGAATTCTAGAGAAGTAATATTATCAAAGATAAAGAGGGATCTTTTTTATAACCTTAAAGCAGCCTATTACAAAAAGCCCAAAATCCTTAGCTAGAATACAGAATTTCATTCCTGATTCGAAGACCTATGTGCATTTATCACAGAACATTGTGATGGATAGTTAGCACGTGATTGCCCATGGAAACATGTGAATGAATGGAATCCAGAGGAATTCATAAACCAGTACTTTGGGCATTTAGTACATAAATAAAAAGATGGTCTGTTTGTGAGGAGTAGTTCTGCTTTAAGTGAAAGTGGTGGGAAAATATCACTTTTGTGTAAAGAAAGAGCATGGGGATTTCAAGAAACTACAGTGAACAGGAAATCATAAACCACAAACTAGAAACAAGGCCAAGGCACCAGATAGTGACATCTAAGTGGTCTCCATTTGTTTAACACTGTACAAATTAAGTCCTAAAACAAAATTAAACCTATTTAATATTTTTCTGTTTTAATTAAATTATTTAGAGTCCAGTACCAGGGCTTCCTACTCTTGCTCAATTTTCTTGCTCAATTGATGCTTTACCATTTAAGCCAAGTCTCCAGTCCATTTGCTGGTTGATTGGTAATAAAATACTTCAGAGTTTTCTGCCCAGATTGCTTTAAAAATTATTGGTTTACATGAGTTATGTAGGGGAGGAACTTCATTGTTTTATCTCTACATATATTTACACAGTATTCCTATCAGTCTCATCCCCTCTATTATACTCACTGTCCCTTTTTCCAAAAAAATTGACCTAAAATATTAATGGATCATATACTAGTAACATTTGACAATGGTGCTATGGCTTAAAGTAGAAAAGTACTAACTATGAGCAACAAAGCTCAGAGACAGCATCCAGGCCCTGAGTTCAGGCACTATAGCTAACAACAACAACAATAACAACAAAATCCAACTCACTACAAAAGTAAGACAATTTTGCACAGGTAACTTGCTGAGATGTCCATGATACATTAAAGAGGGAACAAACACAAGCTAAAGAAGAGTAAGAATAGAATCATTCTAGTTTTGCTAAATGGATAATAATACATTCCTAACATACATGTGAGTATCATATATGCCCAAAAAGTCCTTTGGAAGAAGTCAGTCTTCATGATTAATTTTATTTACCTTTGGGAAGTGGACATGAGATTATGGGATACCTAAAGTTCAAAATAGATTTTCCCTTTTTCAGTTGTAGCACATGTATGTACTTGCACATAGCTATATAATTTGACTATAAATTTCTAAAATATTTAATAAGTATGTGAATTAATTTTTCAGTAAGATCTAAAAATGAATCACTTTTAAATAGGGAAAGTTTTTGCTATTTTCAAGTTATAAGCCTTTGTGGTAAAGGGAACAGAAAAGCTTAAAATTTAGTATAGAGAGAATTGTGAGTTATGAGCTATGACAACCAAGAAATAAGATTAATTCAGAAAACTATAGGAGAAAACAATTTTCTGTGCCCAGTTGTAAGAGGATTCTTGGAGTAAGTTGATTTAAAATTCACTATCACATAAAATAAAGTACAAAGTTCAGGGCAGAGGCTTAAAGTTAATTATCTTAACAACAAAAAAGACTCATTTAAAATTTTTTTAATTGTAAATGTGATGTACAGGATTCCAATTACATAAGTCATGTATTGAGCACATTTCTTTTTTTTTCTCCCAGTCGAGGGGCTTGAACTCTGGGCCTGGGAGCTGTCCCTGAGCTCTTCAGCTCAAGGCTACTGCCCTACCCTTTGAATTATAGCACCACTTCTGGTTTTCTGGTGGTTAATTGGTGGTACTTTAGTACCAGGGCTGGCTTTGGACCACAATCCTCAGATCCCAGCCTTCTGAGTAGCTAGGATTACAGGCATGAGTCACCTTGCCCAGCTTGTCCCACCATTTGTTTCCCCTCTCCGCTTCCCAAATCAGAACAACTTACATATAAGACAAAAGATACAGAAATAAGAAGCAATGACAAAAGGGGAAAAAGAGAAAGAAAAAAATCACAAAAGGTAAAATAAAAAATCTCTTGTTTCCATTTTTTGAATAGGCATCATTTTATATGGTCATATGCACATAGCTACTGAGCCCTTGTGATCTTCTCCTAAGAATATCCTCCATTCGTGTCACTATGTAAATTTTCAGTCATGTTTAATTATCATGGTTTTATTTGTAGATTTATACTCACAAAACAGATGCTGTTGGGATGTGGCCAAAAGGGAACACTACCACACCATTGCTGTGAATGTAAACGTGTTCATTCTGAAAAGTAGTACAGAGGTTCTGCAAAAGACTAAACATAGAGCTTCCCTATGACCCAGCAATCCCACTGCTGGGCATTTATCTAATTGACTAGAAATCAGGCCACACTAAAGCCACCAGCACAACCATGTTCACTGAAGCATTGCTTACTATAGCCAAGATATGGAAGCAGCCCAGATGCCCCTCAGTGAACAAATGGCTCAAGAAAAGGTGTTATGTACACAATGGAATTCTATGCTTACATGAGAAAGAATGACTGTGCCATTCATAAGGAAATGGAAAGACTTGGAAAAAATTATATTAAGAGAAGTAAGCCAACCCAAAGAAACATAGAGTGCATGGTTTCCCTCATTTGTGATAATGAGAATGTGCCTATAAATCTACAAACATGGTTCTGATGTTAAAGTGTAACTAAAGCAAGATTTCCACTCAAAAGACATCTCTAAAATGTGTTTTTTAAAAGAATACTATATTTGTCAATTTTTCCCACTTCAACAAAATTCTGTGATAATCAACTTATGAAGAGAAAAGGTTTATTTTGGCTATTTTAGAAATTCTGTGAGTTTGGGGCCTGTGAGCCAGCACAGAGTTCCAAGAATCTCCTAAAAGACACACCCTAATTCTCTAAACATTTCCATTAGTACACACCTGTGAAATATTTCACATACAAAGGAGCCTTTGTGACATATTCTGGATCAAAACTGGAGCATTAAGTCCAAATTTATTAGAAGTATATTACTGATATTAGCTAAACATAGTAGATGAAGGCGATGTTTGCTTTTCTACCACTAGAGTTACTTTTTTTTCTTGCTTTTCTTCTTTTCTTTCTTTCTTCATCCTGTTCCTTTCCTTCTTTAAAAACTGCATTGAATTGCCACTTGGTAAATGAAATTTCCTACAATAGATGAATCATTAAATTTAGTTCAAAGAGCTAAGGAAACATTCCCAAATGAAAGGGAGAGGAAAAGCTCCCCTGATTTAAGGCACCTTCTTGATTTTCTGTAGTAAGGCAGCTGTTGTGACATTAGATCCTCTCAGAGAACATGCATCAAGTGCTTAAAATAGGCAGAGTTCTTTTCCTTTATGAATCAGAGGAACTACCAAGTCTTATTCATAGTATGCCTTTTTTTTTTTTGTCAGTCCTGGGCTTGGGCTTAGGGCCTGGGCACTGTCCTTGGGTTTTCTCAAGGCTAGAGCTCTACCATTTGAGCCACAGCACTGTTTCTGGCTTTTTTCTATGTATGTGGTACTGAGGAATCAAACCCTGGTCTTTGTGCATGCTAGGCAAGCACTCTACCACTAGGTCAAACTCCCAGCCCCAGGAGTACTCTTTATAAGAGTAATAAGTAACTAGACTTACAGAGTTTTGTTGAAAACATTCTATTGTTTAAGGTTTTTAAGTTTTAACATGGATATAAAAAGGAATTCCTTAGTGCTTTCCTTATTCAAGTACAAGCCTATTACTTCAAGAGCTTTCATTCAGTTCAAGTTTCCATCATTTTGATCTTTTCTTTTTGTCATTTGACAAGATCAAGTGGGACTTAAATAATCTTCATTTGATGTCCTGCATTTATGAATCTTTCTAACATCTGGGTTTATTATATTTTACAGGTTATTGACTAAAGTTAGCGGTAAAACATATATATATATATATATATATATATATTTGTGGGTCATGAGGCTTGAACTCAGTGTGAATGCTCGCTGTCCATGAGCTCTTCAAGTCAAGGCTACTGCCCTACCCCTACCCCTGGGCCTGGGTGTTGTCCTTGAGCTCTTCAGTTCAAGGCTACCACTCTACCCTTGAGCCAAGCCCCACTTCCCATTTTCTAGTGGTTAATTGGAGATAAGAATCTCCAAGGCTGGCTTTGAACCTTGATCCTCAGAGCTTAGCCTCCAAAATAGCTAGGATTACAGGCATGAGCCACCGTGCACAGCACACTTGAATATTTTTATCCAGTAATAAACTTGAAATTTTCTTTGCTCCTTAATTATTACATAACATGGCTGCTTTTCTTAGCCAGGCTCTGGTGGCTTATATGGGTAATCTTAGTTTCTCAGGAGGCTGAGACATGAGGAGCACAGTTTGAAGCCAGCCCAGGTCAACAAATCTAAGAAAATCTCCTCCTCTGTTAACCTGCAAAAAATCAAAAGTGTGGCCCAAATGGTAGACCAACAACTTTGAGTGGAAAAATCCAAGTGAGAGTACCTAGCCTTGAGTTCAAGTCCCAGTACTGGATGGTTTTTTCTGCTTACCAAGTTATTCTATAGGTTGCCTTTACAGAAATCTTGTTGAAAAAGAAATGACATTGAGAATACAAAGACTATGTGAAGACACAGGCTCCCTAAGAAAATGCGGAAGAGTTCTCTTTGTTCCCTATGGGTTATCCACAGCTCTGAGAGTTTTCATGTTTACTGAGGGAGCCTCCATAATATGGGTTCCTTAGCTGCCCTTTCTAAACAGGCCACACTCTTCTCTCACCTGAATCCTTCCACAGAGCTTCCCTCATTAGTTATCCCTGTGCACAGTCCTTCCTTTGCTGCCAAAAGCAATAAATGACCTGCCAGACATGATGTACACCAGGCTATTAACAAAAGCTGAAAGCAAGAGAATGCCATCTTCATGAGGTACCAGAGCTATTTCAGAAAACAGAAGGGCCGTGATCACTCATTAGTAATGACCCTCAAAGGCTATGGAGTACAAAGAAAATTCCTTAGGAAAATCTTAAATAATATATTGCAGTTGGGGAATTCTGCATATTATAAATGTATCTGCTTCTATCTCTGTAAACACTTTACTTGCTAAGCACATAATGTACTTAGTTATTATTATAACATTTTTGAGTAAATGTAGCTATAAGAAGAGTACAGGACATCCTTTACCCTTGTGAACTAAGCCAGCGGGAAATGCACTCAAAGAGAAGTTGTTGAGACTCCAGGATAGGACCTGCCTTCAAAGAGCTCCCAATCTGTGAGTTTGGATGATTGGAACAGCAAAGTCTTTGTAACACAAGGTACTTGTGCTGCTTTACAGGTTTGGAACTTGGTGGGAATAAAAATAAGGATATTCTGCTCTACATCACATACTCAAGATCAAGTACCAAAATGAAATCCATCCTATAATAAGCTTTGG
This sequence comes from Megascapheus bottae, assembly GCF_031878675.1. Taxonomy (NCBI): domain Eukaryota; kingdom Metazoa; phylum Chordata; class Mammalia; order Rodentia; family Geomyidae; genus Megascapheus; species Megascapheus bottae. The sequence goes on along the minus strand of NC_143529.1, from coordinate 3,947,515 downwards.
TAGATTGCTACATTTGAATTGTGGGGATAAATGTTCTTTCCATTCCTAATAGGAAATTTTAAGATAATTACACTAAAAGAAGATTGTACAGCCATATCTAAAATAATGCTAACATCGCTAGTCAAAAATTTTAGGCACTTTAAAATTAGTAATAAAAAAGAAGTCATTCTTTAGATGAAATTTAGTCAAAGATATGTATGTTAAGTAATTAGTGATTTTGGTCAAAGTGATTTTATCAGTTGCTCACTTATGCAGAGACTATGTAAGTCTTACAAGTAGGGGTTATAATTTATCTGGCTGTCTAATTTTTATTAATCAGCCTTAATTCGTGCACCTCACTTACAAGGAGCAGATGCTACAGATCCTCTCTCTTCTAGACCAGCCTACACTCTCAGGGTCTCTGAGGAAATGTGATCTTTCTTTGAGACCTTCTGTATGAACAACTTTACTATCAGGATACTTCTTACGAGGTTCCTTTGGAAAATCTGGGCCCATTTTTTTGTCCTGTTCTCAGAAATTATTGCATATGCCCTTCTGGCTCCAATATGTAGGACTACTTTGTCCTGTCAGTCTACCCCCTGCCAAGGAACATTGCCCCATTTTAGGAATCTACTGAACAAACAATTTATCTCTGCTTTTAATGCTCCTGTGGATACAAGTTAAATGCATTTGCTAACACAGTTGTCAAGAAATCATATTAGGGACCTGAACTGAGAAATAGATGTCATCATTTGCAGTCATAGCCACGTATTCTCAGACCAAAATAAGCAGGGCTCCAAGATTCATCATCCAATCAAATGTCTACTGGTCTTCTGAGTCCTAAACAGAAACCAGAATCTTTATTGAGAAAGATAAATTAGATTTGGAGAACTGCCTGGACACTATTCTTGAATAACCAGATTAGCCCCTCTTAATTATTTATAACAAATGGATAAAAATCCAAATAAGTCTATAGCTATCAAGAGCAATGACCTGAGTTTGCTGGAAAGTTCTCACATTGTGGCATCATGGCATCACCAGGGGCATGCAGGACCAGAAATAGAGACCCACCACTGGTCAGTGAGCTGGCCAGGTTAGCAAAGCCATCTGACCTACGGAGAGCTGCAATACTCTCTCAAGGCACAGTCAAGAGCATAGTCTTCTCAGAGTGTGCCAGTCAAATAGATTTCCACAAGCAGTGCATGTCAGTAGAGGATCCTAACATCAAATGAATTCTTTTTGCCTATGATGGTTTTATTAATTTGTCCCAATAGTAGTTCCTTCTCATGGGTTTTACACATTAATAACCAAAATCTGTTGTCTTCTCAACTGTAACCCACTATTCCAAGTCAGAATTCTCCCCACGCCCCCCACATCCCGGCCTCCATCCTGGGCCTGCAACTCTGAGTGAGGCCCCTGAGACTTTTTGTGCTCAAGGCTAGCATTCTACCACTTCAGCCACAGCACCACTTCAGAAACTTTTGAGTAGTTTAGTGGAGTCTCATGGACTTTCCTGTCCAGGCTGGCTTCCAACTGTGATCTTCATATCTCAGCTTCCTGAGTAGCTAGTATTTATAGGCATAAGCCACTGGCACCCAGTCAGATTTCTTGTTTTAGCAGAGAGTTCAAGATGATATTTAACCTCACACAATAAATCTAACACTGAGACCAAGAGCTTGCTGCGTTATCTTCAGGTCACATTACACTCTTCTAATCCCATAGTGTGGAAACGAGGATCATACACACTCACCTCACCAACATCAGGTTAGGCTGTACTGTACTGTGGTGATTAAAATACAAAATACTGATGCTCCATACCATATTGTGGTAAGAGTATTTAATAGTAAGGTTGGCTTCCCAAAAGCAGTTTTGTTCTTCTCTCAAGTACAAGTATTTGGAACCACTATGTGATCTTTCATGCTGTGATTTTTTCCCCCCTCTGCTACAACTCTAAACAGTGGCTTTGATATCAGTCTGTATTTGAGGACAAAGCTGAAATTGAGTGGAATATAGCCTACTTCCAATGCACATAGAAGCAGGAGTTATGCCTTTGCCTTAAGCAACTGAGCCGGGAAGGCAGTATATTTAGTACTAGACCATAAACTGGCTATCCTGGCTGAACTAGAGTATTTTTAAACCATTTCTTAGCTATGGGACTTTGGGAAAGTTATTTCCTTCCTCTTAATTTTATTTTATTTATTGGAGGAAGAAAAACAACATGTGAAATTCCTCATCTATGTTCAATACTGACAATTACTGATATTATTTGTTAATGCTAAGAACTATAATTAGCACTTTCATAGAAGAGATTTTCTAATTTGCCTTTGTGGTTTTTGAGAAGAAATGGTGGGATGGTGCTACCCGAAAGAGGAGATATATCAATCTTTTTCATATTAAGGCAAAGTTATAGACCCGAAGTTGTAATATATGTTCTGATCATCTAGAGAAAAAAAAATTCTTCCTTAAGGTATGAATTTTAGTTCCTTGGAATATTATTTAAAAGAAAAAGGAAGAAAGAAACAGAAAATATTAACCAAAAT